>NW_027442112.1:55000-90000 GCF_048569485.1 Anomaloglossus baeobatrachus | reverse complement strand
CAGAGGGCACAGTTATCTGTCTACAGTAGCAGTAGCTGATATCACCAGCAGAGGGCACAATGATCTGTCTACTGTAGCAGTAGTTGTCATCGGCAGATGGCACAATGATCGGTCTACTGTAGCAATAGCTGATGTCACCAGCAGAAGGCACCATGAATTTGTCTACTGCAGCAGTAGCTGATGTCATCAGCAGAGGGCACCGTGATCTGTCTGCTGTAGCATGAAGTGTCACCAGCAGAGGGCACCATGATTTCAGTCTGCAGCAGTAGCTGATGTCACAAGTAGAGGGCACCGTGATCTCAGTCTGCTGTAGCACGAAGTGTCACCAGCAGAGGGCACCATGATTTGTCTACTGCAGGAATAGCAATAGCTGATGTCACCAGCAGAGGGCACCATGATTTGTCTACTGCAGCAGTAGCTGATGTCATCAGCAGAGGGCACCATGATCTCAGTCTACTGTTGTAGTTGTCACCAGCAGAGGGCACCATGCTGTAGCAGTAGAGGGCACAATGATCCGAGTCTAGTGCAGCAGTAGTTTGTCACCAGCAGAGAGACCATGATTTGAGTTTACTGTAGGTGTAACCAGCAGACGGGTGGAATGATCATGGTTGCAGGGATTGTGATTTGAGCCTAGGAGTGCAGAGGTCCCGCCGACCTCAACGCCTGCTTCAGCTGGATGTGTATCTCCGAGCCCATCGGGTCCCTACGCTGTAAACTGCGGCGGTGTTGAGGCGAACATGTATGCCGACTGCTTAAGAAGATGAATATTCACTGCTCTCCACGCCCTTAATTCCGCCCACATCTTTTCACTGAAGCTGAGGTGGGCGGTATTATGGGCGTGTAGAACAGTGAATATTCATTTTATTTACTAGCCGCATATGTGATCACCAAGTCGCCGGCTTCCTGCAGCTGCGGGGCGATCGTCTGCTGCTATTGAAGAGAACGATTTCACTGCTCTGCACACCCATAATCCCAGGCGTGTGGGGAAGTGAATGTGCCAACAGCTGACGCAGGTGCAAGTGACGTCATGTGCTGCGCCACGAACACACTGAAGTCAGTTCCCAAGCATGCCATTATTAAAGGAGGAGATCTAGGGGAGGTGAATATACCGTGTTTCCCCGAAAATAAGACCTCTTTCGACAATAAGGCCTAGCAGGAGTTTTCAGGGAGGCTTAAATATAAGACATCCCCTGAAGATAAGACTTAGCCGCGGTGCAATAATGAAGTGTCCGTGCAGCAGTAAAAAAAAAAGTTAAAGAATCCTGCAAGACACTTCATTAAAGACAGCGGACACCCACTAAAGAAAGAAGAGTGAAGACCCCCCCCCCCGATCATACTCACCAGATGCCGATTGGGAGCAGGGGAGCGCATCAAGGTCCTGCGGTGGAACATACACATCAGATCACATACACTTACTACAGATCGCATCCATGTACTCGCGATATCGTTTGCTTCTCGGCGCGTAAGGACCTGCAACACTGTGCAGTGAGCTTCCAGAACCTTGCATCACACGGCCAGAAGCACGTGGTATCTCTGGATGTTGTGTGTGCGCGCAATTGTACTGGTATGTGCGATTTCGTGAGTGTGTGTATGCGATCGGATGTGTGAGTTTATGCTGTCTCGTGTGCGTGTCGGCAAGAGGCAGAGGAGGACGGCGTGCTGCACAACTGCCTGGAGCTCCCACCGGAGATCACAGGGAGGAATGATGTGAAATCTGGTTTTGTCTGTGTGTGTGTGTCTGTCTGTCATTCAGATGCATGGGAGGACAACGTGCTGCACAGAGATCACAGGGAGGAGTGATATGGAATCTGACGTGTCTATATGAGTGTGCGATCTGATGTGTGTGTGTGTGTGTGTGTGTGTCTCGGCCAGATGCAGGGGAGGCGTGCAGCATACCTGCTGGGAACCACACAGACAACCAGGGCTGGTAAGTATGACGATCCTGGGAAGGGGAAGTCTGATCTTTGTGGGGAATAAACTTACCCCCAACCATGTCTCCTCAAGAATAAGACACCCCCTGAAAATAAGACAGTGGGTTTTTTGGGGCTAAAAAAAATGTAAGACAGTGTCTTATTTTCGGGAAAACGGGGTAATTGGTAATTATTATTTTTTTTTTCTGCATGCGGCGTGATGGGGATCATATGTACCAGGATGGGGGCCATGTAGTATGATAGGGACATATATAGGAGGATGGGGAACAAAGATTCAAACATGGGCAAGTTGCTGAGGAAAAAAAAGCTTTCCCATGCTCTCATATCAAGGGAAAACTGGGCACTGATGAAACAGTGTATATCAGAGCATGGGAAAGCTGGGTGCTGAGGGAAAGATGTATAGCAGATCATGGGAAAGCTGGGTGCTGAGGGAAAAGATGTATAGCAGATCATGGGAAAGCTGGGTACTGAGGGAATGATTTATAGCAAGAGCATGGAAAAGCCGGGTACTGAGGGAAAAATGTATAGTAGAGCGTGGGAAGGCTGGAGGGAGCTGAAGGGCTACATTTTCCACCGGGTCCCATTGAACAGCAGAGGGCGCTATTTCTGTTTACTGCAGCAGTAGAGTGCACAATGATCTGTATATTGCATCAGTAGCTAATATCACCAGTAGAGGGCACAATGATCTGTCTACTGTAGCAGAAGGTGTGACAAGCAGAGGGCACCATGATCTGTCCACTGCAGCAGTAGCTGATTTATCCAGCAGAGGGCACTATGAGCTGTCTATTGTAGCAGTAGATTATGTCCCCACCATAATCTGTATACGACCGCAGCAGATGCAGGTGTCATCAGTTGAGGGCATCATGCTTTTTGTCTACAATAGCAGTAGGTGTCACCAGCAGGGCGCACCATTCTAGCTGATATCGCCAGCAGAGGGCACCATGATCTCAGTTTACTGGAGCAGGAGCTGTTGTTTCCAGAAGAGAGATCATGATTTTGGTCTACTGCAGCAGTAGGTGTCACCAGTAGAGGGCACCATGAAATGTCTACTGCAGTCGTAGTGATAAGGCCGTAATTTAGGTTGATGCAATCTAATCATGCATCCCTCTTAAACTGTCTGCAGTCCAAATTATGAGTCACTCGTGGTAGCATGCATAACCACAATCTTTCACACACACCAGAGAGACGTGCTCAGATATGAATAGAAAGTAAGACTGATTTATTTCCGGAAGTTGTACAAATATATATAACCTTATTGGCTAGGTGCCAAGAATACATAACACGTCTCCTATTGGATAAAGTAGAACAGCTTATTCTGTGATATACAATTTTACTGTAATGTGCTTGGTTCCTCATTTATATTAAGTAATGTCAGCATGATTCACTGGTCACAAGAATAGCCCAGACTGTCTGTCTGAGTCTTATGCCAAGAGATATGTGGGGTACAGTTCAAACAACATCTTAAATCTTGTTCTTTATGGATATCTCCATGTAACTCCTATATACTCATAATAATGATAATCTTGTCCATAACAGTCCCCCCTTTGGAGATAGCCAAAAAGTCTTTCCTTACTTTTCCTGAGTCTATTGATCTGTCCTAATGCCGATGGTTACCTCACTCACATACGAGATACCCCATCCCTTGTGGATGAATCTTCCCACCCAACAGACTATGCATAGGAAGCCAGATCCTGACCGTATTCTCTAGACTGTCCTCATGGCTATGTTCCGCTGGCACACGTTATTCAGGAAGGGGGAACGTGGCAGTAGTCCTCTAATGGGCTAATATTTATCAGGGTTGGTTTCTCTCAGAGTCTCATACTCCTCAGTCCTCAGGCGGTAATGGTGGGACATCATCAAAGGTGGGATGCACAGTCGTCTTCTGGTCCACATGCTTAGATATCATCGTCCTGGCACAAAGTATCGGGTAGAAGAGGGAAGACAGCCATCTCCTGGTCTCAGGCAGATCCGACATCTCTTTGTAGTGGAATGCATGGATCTTCGTCCGAAAGAAAAAGAGTGAGAGAAGAGAGAGAGAAAGAGAGAGAGAAAGATTGAGAAGAGAGGGAGAGAGAGAGGAAAAGAGAAAAGAGAGAGAAAAAGAGAGAGGAAAAGAGGAGAGAGAAAAAGAAAAGAGAGAGAAATCTAGATCTGGTTGGATCTGGAGGAGAAAACTCAAAAACGTGTATTAGGCACATGTTTAAACAAACAACAAGCTTAGTTGAAGTATCTGGGGGTACTTCTAAACAGGATTTCATAGGGTCTCAACCTAGTGATCCCTGCTGGGGTGTGTCTGACACTGAACAATGCAAGCGAAGACTCTCATGCCCTTGCCTTCTACACTGCCCCATCCTCCCAACCTTCCCTCTATTCTGTGGCTGGTATGGGGTGTGTAGAGTCAGTTCTGTGTCTAAGGCCTGCCATCTCTCTTTGGCTGGCAGTGAAAGCAGGTCACTAGCCACTTTATATGGTCTCCGGGAGCCCACAGCCGCACCCTATCTCAGTCCTCTTCTTCTTCTGGGACTTGCTCTTGTAGGGTCAGGACAACGTTTTCTCAAGACTTTCCATCCTTCCTTTCTTCTTCACATCTGGGTCATTCGAAAAGCACAGATTGACTGACTGTTTCTCTCGTAAGTGGTCTTGGGGCTTCTTTGGATGTTCTGTCAGTGAGGGCACTTCTTACTGCTTCCCTTGACTCCTCCAATGTAGGCCTCAACCCTGCTCACCGCGACTCTGTCTGGCAATAGCAAAGCTTCCATCCGTTCTTCTATGGCCTCATGGCGGCGTACAGTTCCATTGGCAGTGATCAAGTCTCTTGTCTTCCATACAGAGTAGATGCTGGCTGCCATCTTGCAGGCTTCAGCGAGAGCACATACATCTGCTTCTTTACAGACAGGCATGCGGGTAGCGACTGCTCTATCAGCACAGCGTCTTCTGCTACCAGCACCATACCCATGTTGAACCGTCTTCTTGATGCACATCTTGATCCATCCGCAAAGATGTTAAGTCAGGGTCCAAAGGTGTTAAGTCACTGTATCGAATCCAGAGTTTCCTCAACTATACCAGAGTCGACTACCTCTTCCACCAAGGTGTCAGAGGTGGGACACTCCCCCCTTGGAGAGGGAGAAGCTCAGCAGGATTAAGGACCCCACACCGGGAGTTGGTGACTTTGTCAGGGAGCAGTGATGTCATACGGGCACTGATCTTCAACTGGTGCTTCAGTTAGGTGTTCAATCTGGCTGAGTAGTGTTCAAAGGACTGCTATCTTCTTCCATGGCAAACATGTAGAATGACTTCTGGGCTGGAGATAACGTGATGATACTCTTCAGGTGACTGTGACTGTAACTCAGGTGACTACGACTGTAACTCAGGAGTCACCAGCTGTAGTTGTTTGCATATGGGCTCTCGGAGACCTGATACAAAGGACTATACCCAGGTTTGTAAGAAAGAGCAATGAGTGTAACTTGGGGTCAGGAGAACACTGAAATTCTAAAAACTAAGATCCCCTAAAACCCCGGGGAAAGAGAAAAGAGCACAAGAGGGTTTGGAAACTACCAGCAGCACCCCCTGACTACATCTACACAACTAGGAAAAAGCAGTGGAGCGTATCTACTCTACCTCTCCTGTGCTGACCCTGTAACTGGGGGCCCTGCACTCTCCCTCATCCCGACGGTAGACCTGATGGTGGTCAGGGTCGGGCCTCCAGCGTATCCCTCTCTCCTGTCAGACCCTGTAAACTAAGACACAAAAGATTACTGGGTGCTGCCAACGAAAACCCTAATATATGCCAACTCCTGATGATCAATGTCCCCTTGGGACCACATGAACCTCCACCCTCTCTATCAGGGAACTCTTGTGCAAGATATCAGGCAGGATAACATACAAGTGAGAATATCTCAAACCAGGCTAAGTAACAACTGCCATAGGCCGAAAAATATTCACTGTCCACCAGGACTAATAGTGAGCAGTCTATATGGTCTATTAAACACTGTATACTAGATACAGCAAAAACAAACATGCAAAAGTGAAGGGAAAAGTTTCCACAGGACTATCAGCAATAACCTCTGCTAAGGCTCGTTAGTGGGAACACAATGGGGAACAACTGCATATATGACCAAAAACGGAGTGTGTGTTTCAGGTCCCTGTCTCCCCCCTCTGCAGTCCCTGCTATGTCAGCAATAAACAGAGCAGTGGCTGTGGCTGCTAAAACAAAAATGGGGAACTGGGTGTCGGCTGGACTAAAATGGCGTCTAAAAATGAACTATGTAGTGTCTGAGTTAAAACGTCCACTAAAGATAATTACCGATAAGAAACAGCCGCTAAAAGAGGAAGTAGGTGTTGGCCAAAAATGGCGTCTGAAGAGTCCTGGGAGGGAGTGACATGTATTGTGACATCTACATTCAGGAGGTATTCAATCTGACACTGGGAATACGGATTATATAGGGACCCCTGGGCTGACCCTGTAACTAGGGACCCTGTACTCGCCCTCATCTCGACGGTAGACCTGATGGTGGTCAGGGCCGAGCCTCCAGCGTATCCCTATCTCCTGTCAGACCCTGATAACTATCCCCATACCATACCCCACCCAGAGCTGAGTAAAACACTGAGTGACAGAAAGAAATCTACATTCAGAACAGAAAATAATGGGGTGGGCTTACGTGGACACAGTGCTCCACAGACAGGTAAAATACACATAGTGCAGTTGCTAGATTCAGAATTACTCATCAATTCTCATCTAGAATTCTCCATTTCAACATATGTGTGTCATTTACAACTAAACTTCACAGAATTTCATTCACAGGACTGAAATGGAAACTAACACTTCCCTGTTTTGTTTTGTTTTTTTTTTCTTTCCTTTCAACTCTCCTACGGTGTTTCACACCAAAAACTGCGTACATTATACATAAAACATCTTCCAGTGTCACTTGGGTGATAAGGTACACGCACCCTCACTGTAAACCTGCAAACCTGGCTTCATTACTGGCCAGAAAGAATCCCCAGCTTTAATCTGGGTGAAAACATCTTCCAGGAAAAACTATATATGAGATATTATGTCAGGGAGAGAATTCACGATATACATACACCTCCATGAGAACGGTCTATCGACTACTCAATAATTCCGATTAAGACCAAAGTTTAGGGGTCTTCCCCAATGTATTCAATTCTAGATAAGAATACATTGACATCCACTAAAACAAGACCAGTGAGTACGCATACAACGTTCAACTCACTGCTTAGCATGAAAACCGTACCAGTCAGGGCTCTTTCACCCACTTTTTCCTTAACACTGCACCTGTACATCAGGTCCAAGGTATCAAACATCAATTATTGATGACACGTCACTCATAGGTGTATATATCTCAGTGTTCCTTCACAAGGACTGCAGCCTCTTGGGGCTTCCATGTCACATATTTAGGGCGTTCTTGTCTGGGACTATCGGAATAATGGTGCGATGCCATGTGTGGCCTGACGTCCTCAAATAAGGACAGCACCTGTGGTTTACCTCTACTAGGGAAAGTGTTGGTGGTGGGGTGGATCATTGTTAAATCATTGTCATCTTCCTGCCCCCCCTCGGTGGCTTCTGTTGCTCCAGCAACAAATAGGCCAGTGGCCTTGGGACTGAAGATGGCTGGAAAAGGGAACTAGGTGCGGCCCAACCTGAAATGACGTCTGGGCAGGCTAGGGAGGGCGTTTGGTGGGCAGGGGGACAAACTACACAAGTCCAACCCTCTGAGGATGACATATAGGGTGGTGGGCATTGCTTTCTAATGGGCTTGGCCACTTCCTGAGGAGCCATTTTCTGAGCTGGTGCAATATAGAAATATCTACCATCTCTATCCCATTCCTCTTTCCAGGCCAATCTTTTAACGTCTTTTGACGTTCTATACCATGCTTCAGCATCCGTAAGGAGATCTTTATCTTTCAAGATCCCTCGCTTGTTTAACAAAACATCTTTCCATTCCTTCTCGTTCGCTTACTAATTCTTCTGCCGTTAACTTGACAGGTGTGGACTGATTAGACCCCATGCTTCAAGGGTATATGACCCAAAACTAACACGTCAATCTGGATGTCTGCTATGCCGTAATCCACTTCCTCTTCTGGACCATAGACTATACACATCCACAGAATACACAGAATTTCTACCTCAGTCCACAAACCACAAACACAAACGGGCTGTCCTACCAGGAAGTAGTGTCACGCGGGTGATAGAAACTAAATTCACCCTCACTATCTCTTACTTCATGTACTAGTAACCTCTGTTCACACTATATACACCTTATTTGAACAAATCCGTCCAGAACATCAATACTCAATGATTAAGCCTGACATCAAGGGTTTTCCCCAGTATATTCAATTCCTAGGTAAGAATACACTGACATCCACTAAAACAAGACCAATGAGTACAACTTAAACTCACTGCTTAGCAGGAACACCGTACCAGGTAACAGTCAGGGTCAGTCCCCCACTTTTGTAACTTTATACAAGACTGCACATGTACATAGAAAACCCTTCCAAATCTTCTATCCCCGAAGATCAGGTCCGTCCAAGGCCTTATCAAACATCAACTATCGAGCGAACTTGCCACACATCAGTATCAGTGTATCTCATAGAAGAAACCAGATTCAATATATCAAATTATATCAAATATATTCCCGTGACACAACTTCCTCTTTTTTCCCGTAAACCAGCAAGTACGAGCGAACAAAGCACATAGAACTTCACGGTTCTCGTAACCAGCAAGTATTCCACCTGCTGCAAATAGACAGACATCTCAACAGGTAGACACAGGTCAACACAATGACATAACAATAAGGACACTATATACACCATCCAGGTGGCTGATCTCACCTGCAGATATAACCATATATATTCATATATGCAGCGTATATAACAACTTCCTCATTTTCCCTTGCAGTTAAGTCAGAGAAAAATAAAACACAGAACTTCTGCTTTTCTCCTAGAGCAGACAAAAACCACATTACATTTCATGTGATTTACAATTACATTACATAAAATACAGACAGCTTAAGGTGAACCTGACCACCTTGGTGTGAGATCTCTTAGGACGGCTTATCTCATGCGAGATGGCGGTCATTAGGTGTCTAGACTGGGACAGCCCAACCCCCCCTTCGAAATGCAAGTACACGCATGAGGTTGCAAGGTGAGATCATACAAATGTGCTCACCTGCAGCTGGAGTTGCGCAATTCTCCACCTCTCGCGTAGTTGCCTTTCGACTGAAGGTGTCAGCACGGCCGTCCGCCATCCAGAGCTCCGTCCTAAGGGTCGTTGGGCGCCAAATGATAAGGCCGTAATTTAGGTTGATGCAATCTAATCATGCATCCCTCTTAAACTGTCTGCAGTCCAAATTATGAGTCACTCGTGGTAGCATGCATAACCACAATCTTTCACACACACCAGAGAGACGTGCTCAGATATGAATAGAAAGTAAGACTGATTTATTTCCGGAAGTTGTACAAATATATATAACCTTATTGGCTAGGTGCCAAGAATACATAACACGTCTCCTATTGGATAAAGTAGAACAGCTTATTCTGTGATATACAATTTTACTGTAATGTGCTTGGTTCCTCATTTATATTAAGCAATGTCAGCATGATTCACTGGTCACAAGAATAGCCCAGACTGTCTGTCTGATTCTTATGCCAAGAGATATGTGGGGTACAGTTCAAACAACATCTTAAATCTTGTTCTTTATGGATATCTCCATGTAACTCCTATATACTCATAATAATGATAATCTTGTCCATAACAGTAGCTGAAGTCACCAGCAGAGGACACCTTGTCTCCTGAATCAGTACCTGTTGTAGCCAGCAGAGGGCATCATGCTCTAAGTCTGCTGCAGCAGTAGGTGTCACCAGCAGAGGTCACCAAAATATCAGTCTACTGCAGCAGTAGCTAAACTCACTGGAGAGGGCATCATAATCTTTCTACTGCAGCAGTAGCAGATCTCACTAGCAGAGGGCACTATATTATCAGTCAACTGCAGTCGTAGCTGAAGTCACTGGCAGAGGGCACCATGATGTCAGTCTACTGGAACAATAGATGTCACTAGCAGAGGGCACCATGATTGACGTCTGCTGAAGCAGTAGGTGTCACAAATAGAGGGCACCATGATATGTCTACTGTAGCAGTACCTGTTGTAGTGAAGAGGGCACCATGACCTTAGTTGATCTTTGCTTACTGCAGCAATAGGTTTCACCAGCAGAGGGCACCATGATGTCTGTCTGTTCAAGCAGGAGGTATTACCAGCAGAGGGCATCATGATCAGTCTACTGCGGCAGTAGGTGTCACCAGCAGAGGGCACCATGATCTGTCTGCTGCAGCAGTAGGTGTCACCAGCAGAGGGCACCATGATCAGTCTACTGCGGCAGTAGGTGTCACCAGCAGAGGGCACCATGATCTGTCTGCTGCAGCAGTAGGTGTCACCAGCAGAGGGCTTCATGATCTGCCTCCTGCAGCAATAGGTGTCACCAGCAGAGGGCACCATTATCTCAGTCTACTGTAACAGTAGGTGTCACCATGCCAGTCAATGCAGCGTCACTAGCGTGTACGCGTCCCGGTTACAGACATGTCTAGTGCGCATGACCAGAAGTGTCGGGACTTTCAGGTCAGCGTTCACCACGGACACAGGTACGCATGTCACCGCTGGTGACGCTGCATCCTTTTTCTAAAGATCTCCTTATGCTACTAGATATGGAGACGATTAGACAGGGATTAGTAATATGCACAGAACTGGTCGTGGTTCTGGGTGCATATTGGACCTGACAGATTCCCTTTTTAAAACACAAATTTTATTGCAGTTTTCAGAATCATTACAATATATCTAACATTTGAACAAGAATAAATTCACCTTACCAATTTACCCACCCTTGTCTTAACCCACCCTCTTTTATTCCCACTTTATCCCCCCCAACATTTTTAATACACAGAACACCAGGTATAAGTCGCGAAAGAACACACAGCTCCTCTATATTCTGATTCCCGTTTGAAGCCCTATTTCTCTGAAACCCTCGTCTCGCCCTACTGTCGTGTCTCTACTGCGTGTGTATTTTCAGCTTTCCCAATGTGCCTTGCAAGTCTCCCAGTAGATTCCGTATTAGTGAAAGGAGATACCACTTTCCGTATTTCTGCAACTCCATACTGTTGTACTATAAATCTCTTCCATTTTTTAAAAAAGTTTCCCGTTAGTTCGTCCTTATTTCTTTCGGCTTCCAACTGTTCAATATTGAGCAGCTTTTTAATCTGATTGACCACCTCGTCCTCTGATGGAACAGATTCCTCGAGCCATCTGCGTAGTAGGGCCTTTTTCCCTATCATAGCAATATTATGGAAGAGTCTTGGAATCGTGGTCCCCCGTGTATCTCCTCCTCCTTCCTTTTCTTTAGTCCTGTGGTGGAAAATCCATAACAATGGGTCTAGTTCCATTTCCACTTCCCATACTTTTTCTATAAGTGTCTTCATTTTTCCCCAAAATTTCTGACTTTCTGAGCACTGCCAAATCCCGTGGTATAAGTCCGTTTTCGGCTGCTTACATTTGGGGCAATGTTCTATTTTATTCATCGTCTGCTTGGTGGGGATGTTAAAACCATAAATTGCTCTGTGCATTAATCTAAACTGTGTGTCCCTCCAGCCCTCATTAATCACCTCCTTCCTCATCCTCATCCATCCCTGCTGTATCTTTTCCCCTGCCTCTGTATCTTTTAGTTGTCGTGCCCATGCTCCCCAGACCTGGTCCGAGTGCAGTGGTACCAGTGCTGTTCTCAGATCTTTGTACAGGGAGGAGATAGTAATCTCCTGTTTATCCTTCATTATAAATTGGTCCATTTCATTCATTACCTGTTCTTTTCTAACATCCCTCAATAGTCCCATTATTCCCTTTTCCACCTGTTTGTATTGTATGATTTGGAATGGAGAAAGCCCGTACCTGTTCACCAACTCCTCAAGGGTCAACCACCTATGTTCAGTTTCATGGAGCAGATCCCTCACCCCACCGATCCCCTTATTTCTCCATTCTAGAAATAGTTTGTTTTCCCTCCCTGCTGGGAATTCCGGAAAATTCCAGATATTTAGGTATTTGGAGATTCGCCAGGACAGGTTAAACTTTTTCCTCACTGTTTTCCACGCCATTATCGTATCTCTACATACCAGGGAGTGCTTAATTTTCCTCGGAATATTGGCCAATGACGTGTGTAATATTGCCCCCAAGTCCCATGGTCTACAGTACTCACTTTCCAATTTTATGTTAGAATAGCTATTTGTCTTCCTCAGCCAGTCTATTACGTGCCTCATCAAGCATGCAAGGTTGTAGCCTCTCACATTTGGCATCTTGATTCCTCTTCCAGTGGTAGCATTAGTTTTTCCGCCCTAATTCTTGGTCTTTTTCTCTTCCATAGGAAGCTTGTAAATGCTTTGTTCAGTCTATTTACATCCGCATGATTTAATAATATAGGGATAGTCTGCATTGGGTATAGCAGCTTCGAGAAACTTCATCATTTTTAAGAGGTGGTTTCTACCTAGCAGGGATAGCGGCAGCCCCTCCCACATCTTATACCTAGCAGGGATAGCGGCAGCCCCTCCCACATCTTATACCTAGCAGGGATAGCGGCAGCCCCTCCCACATCTTATACCTAGCAGGGATAGCGGCAGCCCCTCCCACATCTTATACCTAGCAGGGATAGCGGCAGCCCCTCCCACATCTTATACCTAGCAGGGATAGCGGCAGCCCCTCCCACATCTTATACCTAGCAGGGATAGCGGCAGCCCCTCCCACATCTTATACCTAGCAGGGATAGCGGCAGCCCCTCCCACATCTTATACCTAGCAGGGATAGCGGCAGCCCCTCCCACATCTTATACCTAGCAGGGATAGCGGCAGCCCCTCCCACATCTTATACCTAGCAGGGATAGCGGCAGCCCCTCCCACATCTTATACCTAGCAGGGATAGCGGCAGCCCCTCCCACATCTTATACCTAGCAGGGATAGCGGCAGCCCCTCCCACATCCTATACCTAGCAGGGATAGCGGCAGCCCCTCCCACATCTTATACCTAGCAGGGATAGCGGCAGCCCCTCCCACATCTTATACCTAGCAGGGATAGCGGCAGCCCCTCCCACATCTTATACCTAGCAGGGATAGCGGCAGCCCCTCCCACATCTTATACCTAGCAGGGATAGCGGCAGCCCCTCCCACATCTTATACCTAGCAGGATTAGCGGCAGCCCCTCCCACATCTTATACCTACCAGGGATAGCGGCAGCCAATCCCACATCTTATACCTAGCAGGGATAGCGGCAGCCCCTCCCACATCTTATGCCTAGCAGGGATAGCGGCAGCCCCTCCCACATCTTATACCTAGCAGGGATAGCGGCAGCCAATCCCACATCTTATACCTAGAAGGGATAGCGGCAGCCCCTCCCACATCTTATACCTAGCAGGGATAGCGGCAGCCCCTCCCACATCTTATATCTAGCAGGGATAGCGGCAGCCCCTCCCACATCTTATACCTAGCAGGGATAGCGGCAGCCCCTCCCACATCTTATACCTAGCAGGGATAGCGGCAGCCCCTCCCACATCTTTAGCTCTCGTTCTATCTTCTGTATCACCGGTTTGAAGTTTAATTCATAAATGGAGGCAGGCTGGCGTCCCATCTGGATCCCCAGGTATTTAAGGTGGGTTTTTGCTATCGGTATCCCACATATGTGATCCCCTATTCCATAGGTTTTCAGGGATGACATGGTTCACTCATTCAGAAACAGTATTTCACATTTTGTCTTGTTCAATTTAAAACCTGCCATAGACCCAAACCTCTCTATCTGTTGTATTGTTTTTAAAAGGTCATTGTGTGGTCTATTCATGAATAATATGATATCGTCCGCGAACAGAGCTGAATGTACTTTTTCCGTTCCGATGTTTATGCCCTCAAAGCAATCTCCTCCATTGATCAGTTTTGATAATGGCTCAATGGCTAGATTGAACAAGAGAGGAGACAGCGGGCACCCCTGTCTCGTCCCTTTGGTCAAAGAGAAGGGTCGTGACAAAAATCTGGGTGTCGCCACTCTTGCCTGAGGGTTTGCATATAGTATACCTATAAATGTTCTGAATGCTCCCCTGAAGCCCATATTATCTAGGACTGTTTCCAGCCATGGCCACTGCACATTATCAAACGCTTTTTCAGCATCCAACGTGATCACTATGGGGAGATAAGGTATGCACACCAGTGACTATGTAAGGGGAATACATGAAATAGCAGAAACTGCTGTGTGAATACTGACTTGAAAAATCCAATAGCTATATGCAAGAGTGAAAATGTGAAAAATGGAATCTGCATTACTGCCATGAACATATGAATCAAGAGAAATTTAGCTACTGAATTGATCAATGCAATAGAGCCCCAACACTACGCCAAAGTATTTCTCTACGTTGGGGTCCCTAGCTTGTGTGTGTCCTCTCATGCAGTTAAAAAACCTACCGTGTATGGGAAGCTGAGACCCAGGCTATTTATGCGTATGTGTTAGGGCCAGGTGGACGGGCAGACCCAGGAGGTGGATCCACTGGGCCGAACACCTTAATGAAGGCAAGGGGTCCGGTAGCCGGAGCACTACGGGTAGCAGGACAGTCCGTGCAAAAGAGTGGAATGGAGAAGTCCCTGGGACCACGGAGTCACTGATGGTAGTCCGGGTGACGGAGCTCAGGTTCGGAGGCCGAGATGTTGTCAGGCAGAGTCCGGAACCGATGGAGCGAGAGGACGGGTCACCACAGGGATCAGAGATGGTACGGACTGACGGGATGGCAGATAGTCAGCGTTCGGGGTTCGGGAATCGGCAGGACCGGATGGCGAGGCAGGAGCGGCTCTAGAAGAGAGATAGGTAAGTATATCACAGAGACACAAGGAGACCTGACTCCTAGCTTAGGAAACACGAAGAACAGGCCCCGCCCACTTGGACATTAAACCCCTTTATACCCTGTACCTGTGTGTTCAATTTCCTGTCAGTGGATGCTGGCCCTTTAAGAGAGGGTCAATGACCGCGCGTGCGCCCTAATGCACATGCGCGAGGCCCGGGTGCCAGAAGCCAGGGCAGGGAGCGGTGTATAGGAAGCAGGGGAGCCGGCCTGGAGCAGGGCTGCCGACGGGCGCCGGGAGCGGGAACCGGGCCGCCTGGGGACAGCAGGTGATGGAGGCTGGAGACCGTGGAGCGGGGGATGTCTGACAGAGGAGCCGGGGAGCGAAGCAGGGAAGCCGGGGAGCGTGGCAGGTGAGCCGGGGAGCAGAGCAGGGGACCCGGAGAGCGTGACAGTACCCCCCCACGCACCCCTCCCTGCAACCGGGACAGAAAGGCACGTATCAGGGGAGTGCCCACATTCTCCCGGGGTTCCCAGGACCTATCCTCAGGACCATACCCTGCCCAGTCCACCAGGAAGAACTGTCGGCCCCGTACGGCCTTCATGGCCACAATATCCCTTACCGCGTAGATGTCATCATCAGCGATAGGAGGAGGAGCCGAACTGGCAGCAGCGGAGAAGGGACCAAGGACAACCGGCTTGAGCAGGGAGACGTGGAAGGTGTGGGTATCCTCATCGTGGCCGGGAGCTGCAGCTTGTAGGAGACCTCATTTATTCTGCAGAGGACTTTAAACGGCCCGATGTAGCGAGGACCCAGCTTGTATGAAGGTAGCTTCAATCGGACATACTTGGAAGCAAGCCAGACGAGATCTCCTGGAGAGAAACACGGAGGATCCAAACGCCTCTTGTCTGCGTGTCTCTTCATCCACAGGGAAGCACGTCCAAGAGACGCCTTGACAGAGTCCCAAATTGTTGCAAAGTCACGGGCTACAGCATCAGCAGCAGGGACATCCGAGGAAGAGGATACAGGTAATGGGACGGAAGGCTGAAGTCCGTAAACGACATGGAAGGGAGAGCTGGAGGAGGACTCACTGACGTGGTGGTTATGGGAGAATTCAGCCCAAGGAAGAAGCGTGGACCAGTTGTCATGATGGGCGTTGACGTAGTGACATAAGAAGGAGGTCAAGATCTGATTGACTCGTTCCACTTGGCCATTCGACTGAGGATGGTAGGCTGTAGAAAAGTCCAGAGTCACTCCCAGATGTTTGCAGAGAGCCCTCCAGAAGCGGGAGGTGAACTGAGTTCCTCTGTCGGACACAATGTGTGATGGAAAGCCATGCAACCGGAAGATGTGCTGTATGTAAGCGTCAGCTAGTTCCTGGGCTGAGGGCAGTCCAGCCATAGGGACGAAATGAGCCATTTTGGAGAACCGATCCACCACGACCCATATGACTGTGTGTCCGGAGGACAGGGGCAAGTCCGTAATGAAGTCCATTGCAATGTGTTGCCACGGAACTGAGGGTATAGGCAGAGGCAGAAGACGGCCATATGGCAGGTGTTTGGGCGTCTTGTTCCTGGCACAAGAGGAGCAGGCTGAGACAAAAGAAGCGACGTCCGTACGAAGGGATGGCCACCAGTAATGACGTACAATCGTACTCCATGTTCTTTTCTGACCAGCATGGCCGGCTGTTTTCGAGGCATGGCCCCAGTGCAACACTTTTTGCCTGTCAGTCTCAGAGACATAGGTCTTCCCAGGCGGTATCTGGGCCAGGGTGACAGGGGCCACCGGAATGATTTTACTAGGGCAGATGATGGGCTGGGATGTCTCCTCCTCCTGCTCCATGGGCATGAATGACCTGGACAAGGCATCTGCTCGTACATTCTTGTCCGCAGGTCGGAAATGGAGCTGGAAATCGAACCTGGCAAAGAACAAGGACCACCTGGCTTGCCGTGGGTTCAGTCGCTGAGCGGACCGCAGGTATTCCAGGTTCTTGTGGTCCGTGTAGATGATCACGGGGTACACTGCTCCCTCCAGAAGGTAGCGCCATTCCTCCAGAGCCAGTTTGACTGCCAATAGCTCTCGGTCACCGATGGTGTAGTTGCGTTCAGGCGCTGAGAAGCTCTTGGAGAAAAAACCGCAAGTCACCATCTTCCCGGAGGAGGACTTCTGCATGAGCACTGCTCCGGCTCCCGAGGAGGAGGCATCCAGCTCCAAGGTGAACTGTCGGTTTAACTCCGGACGGTGGAGCACAGGGGAGGAAGCAAATACCCGCTTCAGAGAGCCAAACGCGGCGTCGGCCGCAGGTGACCAGTCCTTTGGATTAGCCCCCTTCTTGGTCAAGGCGGAGAGAGGTGCAGTCAGAGCCGAGAAGTGAGGAATGAACTGACGGTAATAGTTAGCGAATCCCAGAAAGCGTTGGATTGCCTTCAGTCCAGAAGGAGGGGGCCAGTTGAGAATGGAAGAGACCTTCTCCGGATCCATCTGCAGTCCGGTATCGGAGATTACGTAACCCAGGAAGGGAAGAGAAGACTGCTCGAAGACACACTTCTCGTACTTGGCGTACAGACGATTTTCCCTCAGTCTTCGTAGTACCAGCTGCACATTCTCTCTGTGGGTCTGGAGGTCCGGAGAAAAGACCAGGATGTCATCTAGATACACCACCACATAGATGTAGAGAAGGTCCCGGAACACGTCGTTCACCAATTCCTGAAAGACTGCTGGTGCGTTACACAGGCCGAAGGGCATCACACAGTATTCATAGTGCCCATCGCGAGTATTGAACGCGGTCTTACATTCGTCCCCAGAGCGGATGCGGACCAGGTTGTAGGCACCCCGAAGATCCAACTTGGTAAACACACGCGCTCCTCTAAGCCGATCAAACAATTCGCGGATGAGCGGCAGGGGGTATTTATTTTTCACGGTGATTTGGTTCAATCCCCGGTAGTCAATGCATGGACGTAGGTCGCCCTCTTTCTTCTTAACGAAGAAGAAGCCTGCTCCAGCAGGAGAGGAGGATCTCCGAATGAATCCCCTTGCCAGGTTCTCTGTGATGTAGGTAGACATGGCCCTTGTTTCGGCAGGAGACAGCGGATATATCCGTCCTCGAGGTGGTGTAGTTCCCGGGAGCAGGTCGATGGCACAATCGTAAGGACGATGTGGCGGCAGTACCTCTGACTCCTTTTTATCAAAGACGTCCGCGAAGGACCAATAGGCCGAGGGCAGTCCCGGTAGGGACTCTGGAACCGGAGGTCGTCGGATGGGTTGAATAGTCTTCAGACAGTTCTCGTGGCAAGAGGAGCCCCATCGGGTGATTTCACCAGTACCCCAGCTGACTGAGGGTTCGTGTGTCCGTAACCAGGGGAGTCCCAGCAGGATTTGATGGGACATGTGTGGGAGGACATAGAGAGCGATGTTCTCGGTGTGCAGGGCACCGATACGCAGTTCCACCGGCTTGGTGATCCACGAGATGGTGTCAGAGAGGGGTCTCCCATCCACAGAGGCAATCACTAGGGGTTTGTCGAGTGGAGTAACAGGCACCTGGTACTTGTCCACCGTGGCCTGCTGGATGAAATTGCCTGCTGCCCCGGAATCGAGGTACGCCTCGGCCGTGAACCGCGTCTCTCCAGTTGTCACCTGAACAGTCCACGTAACCGGGTCTGAGAGAATCCCAGCACCTAGGGTGGCCTCTCCTACCAACCCTAGGCTTTGGAGTTTCCCGGCCTCTCTGGACAGGAGCGTAGAAGGTGTGTGCCCTCTCCGCAGTAGAAGCAGAGACCCTTGGCGAGCCGTTCTGCTCGGCGTTGTTCAGACTGCCGCAAACGGTCGATCTGCATGGGCTCGTGGACAGAGACACCAGATGACGTTGACTGAAGTACGGCGGGCTTCTGCGGAGGAGAGGAATGCCGTATCGGACGTCTCTCACGGACCACCTCTTTGGATCGTTCCTGAAAACGTAGATCCACTCGAGTCGCTAGGGCAATCAGGGCATCCAGGGTGGACGGCACGTCACGACCAGCCAGCTCATCTTTGATACGACCCGAGAGGCCTTCCCAGAAGGCGGCGGTTAGAGCCTCATTGTTCCACCCGAGTTCCGAAGCCAAGGTGCGAAAACGGATGGCATATTGCCCCACCGTCAGAGTCCCCTGACGTAGCCGGAGGAGAGATGAGGCAGACGCGGAGGTGCGTCCGGGCTCGTCAAAGGTGCCACGAAATGCCTGCAGGAACTCCTGGATGTTGGTGGTCACCGGATCCTCCTTCTCCCACAAGGGGTTCATCCAGGCCAGCGCCTCACCCTCTAGATGGGACATCATGAACGCGACCTTGGCTTGGTCGGAGGCAAACAAGTGCGGCAGCTGCTTGAAATGGAGAGAGCATTGATTGATGAAACCCCTGCAGGTCTTGGGATCTCCAGCGTACCGGGGTGGTGAGGCCAAACGAAGTCTGGAAGCATCCGAGGAGGCTGCCACGGGAGCTGTGGCCGTGGATTGTACAGTGGAAGCTCGAGATGCCGAAGATGTGACCGACGCTTGCAGCGTGTTCAGGCGGGCGTCCACAGAAGACATGAAGTTCAGCATGCGGGTCTGGGTCTCACGCTGGCGTGTGAGTTCCTCCTGCAAGGCCGCTAGTGCTTGGGCGGGATCCATGGCCTGTTCTTACTGTTAGGGCCATAGGAGGTGGATCCACTGGGCCGAACACCTTAATGAAGGCAAGGGGTCAGGTAGCCGGAGCACTACGGGTAGCAGGACAGTCCGTGCAAAAGAGTGGAATGGAGAAGTCCCTGGGACCACGGAGTCACTGATGGTAGTCCGGGTGACGGAGCTCAGGTTCGGAGGCCGATATGTTGTCAGGCAGAGTCCGGAACCGATGGAGCAAGAGGACGGGTCACCACAGGGATCAGAGATGGTACGGACTGACGCGATGGCAGATAGTCAGCGTTCGGGGTTCGGGAATCGGCAGGACCGGATGGCGAGGCAGGAGCGGCTCTAGAAGAGAGATAGGTAAGTATATCACAGAGACACAAGGAGACCTGACTCCTAGCTTAGGAAACACGAAGAACAGGCCCCGCCCACTTGGACATTAAACCCCTTTATACCCTGTACCTGTGTGTTCAATTTCCTGTCAGTGGACGCTGGCCCTTTAAGAGAGGGTCAATGACCGCGCGCGCGCCCTAATGCGCATGCGCGAGGCCCGGATGCCAGAAGCCAGGGCAGGGAGCGGTGTATAGGAAGCAGGGGAGCCGGCCTGGAGCAGGGCTGCCGACGGGCGCCGGGAGCGGGGACCGGGCCGCCTGGGGACAGCAGGTGATGGAGGCTGGAGACCGTGGAGCGGGGGATGTCTGACAGAGGAGCCGGGGAGCGAAGCAGGGAAGCCGGGGAGCGTGGCAGGTGAGCCGGGGAGCAGAGCAGGGGACCCGGAGAGCGTGACATTATGATATGGATTGGCAATAGGTGTGGTTGGGGAGGGTTCACAAACGAAAAAATACTAACAAATAGGAATAACGTTTGGAACACCATTCTAAGTCTGAACTGGGTGCAAAAACCTAAAAAAACATCACTATGGGGAGATAAGGTATGCACACCAGTGACTATGTAAGGGGAATACATGAAATAGCAGAAACTGCTGTGTGAATGCTGACTTGAAAAATCCAATAGCTATATGCAAGAGTGAATATGTGAAAAATGGAATCTGCATTACTGCCATGAACATATGAATCTGTGGGGCATATCAGTAATATTGAGCTGGATGCACCCTGACTGCTGAGCCCGGTCTGAAGGGGTTAATTCCTCCTTCCCATGCCCGAACCGTCCGCCCCCTTGTCCGTGTCCAATCCCAGTGTTTTCTCCTCCTCCAGTTTCCCATATAAAATCCCCCTATTTCCTGGTTTCGGTCTCTCCTCATCCGTGAGACCTTGAAGCTGCTGTGCTGCTGGTACCCCGGACACAGCAGCCTCTGGTGAGAGATGGCCGACGCGCTTGCCGCTGCGATCAGGGACAGGATCGGGAGGGAAGGGGACGCATGGCTTACCTCCATCCTAGCTGAGATGCGTCCTCTCCCTCCTGAGGCTCGGGCGGTTATCTCCGGCGGCAGGCGATCCGCTCGGCGTACACGCCCGCCGGAGTGCCTGAGTCCATCCACAGTGACGTCACGGGGCATGCGCACTCGTGCGCGCGCCTCGCGACAAGCTTCGCCCACTTCCTCCCAGCTCCTGACCGCGGCTGCTGCACGCCGACTCTGTCCCTCCGGTAACGCGGACCCGCGGTCGGCAGCTGTTAACCCCCCCCACCCTGGACCACCACTATTCCACTTGCCACCAACTATGGGAGGACATCCCAGCTGCAGCTCCTCATCCATAGAGGAGACTGCAGACGCTGTGCCCCCACTGCCTCCTCCCCCTCCCACCCAGCCTTCACAAACAGTGCAGGCAAATATTGTTTCAAGCCAACCTGCTTTATGTGCTGGGGCAGTAATAAGCCCTTCAGCACACACCAGATGCTGGTCTTGCCACCCATGATGCAGGGATCTGCGGGTGTGCAGCCAGCTGTGTCTGCCCACCCCCCATCTGATCTGTTCCCACTAGTCCACACGTCACAGGCCCCCATGATTGCCCTGGAACAGATGAATGCTGAAGCTCTGGCCCGCTTTCGTAGCCGCCGCGGCCGCCGCGAACGCTCAGCAACACATTCATCTGCGTCATCGCACACCCCCGAGCGATACGAGCGCCCTGCTAGGTCGCATGGAACACATAGCCATTCCCGCCGTTCCAGGTCCTCTCAGAGGAGCCGCCGCTCTCGCTCATCGAGGTGGCGCTCTCCTTCCGCCTCATCAGATTCTTCTGACGCCTCCGTCGTGCCTCATGGGCATCATCGCCGACGTCACCATCACCCGCAGAGGGAGTCGGGTCCTCCCACAGCACGTTCACAGCCCGTGGAATTCGTTGATCCACCGCTGGAGCCTTATGTAGCCCCTATTCAAGATGCTGGTGAGTACCACTATTCTGGGGCATGGGGGGATGGTGCGGGTATGTCAGCAGCCCTTTGTTAAAAATATACTCTTAAATATATTTTTCTTCAAATACGTAAAAGCGCATGAAAGAAAGGACTTCAAAAATGTAAAAAATAAATGTATTTTATCTATTTAAAAATGGTTGTCAGGGTTCAGTTACAGAAAGGAAAAATAATATACTTTGTTAGCTTACGCAAAGAGAGTTCATTTAGTCCATACTGATCAATGGGAAATCTTCACCCATCTCTCTTTGGGTTCTGAATGGCAAGTCAGCATGTGTTCATCTTGCAGCCTGGAAGCATTCTGACAGCAGGCGACGTGCAGGAGCGAGCGAGTAGCCCCCTCCATCGTGTGTTATATACCAACTGTTCAGTCCATATAGGGTGTTTTAGTTGAATATAGTTCCATATGACATAATCTTCTAGAAGCTTCTAGAAGATTTATATATATCCTTCCATGTCAGTACTCAAGTATATTCAATATGGATATTTTAATACTTATTCCTTATAAAAACTTAATTAATGACCTATGTCCTCCAACATAAACAGAACTGTGAACTTATATGTCCTACTATAAAATATTTGATAACTAGATGTATTAATTTTAATGTTTTTACAAACCCCCCTTGAAGCGGGTGAAGTAACCCCGAAAATTGATTAATACATCATTAAAATAACAAATCTTCTTTCCTTATTTGGCAATAATGGATTAATATCAATAATAATGATGAATAATAATTAATTTGCATTATTCATGTTGTAAGTTCAATAACATAATAATGTGGATTCCTGTTATGATAGGCCGTGACTGATCAATCATATAAAAATATATAACTATACTTCGCTAGACCTAAAAAGAAATGCAAAAAACAAATCCGGTCACCATATGATGTCCTCTGAGTTGATGTCTTCTTATCTCCGATGTAATCTGGCATAAACACAGTCTCTTAGAAATAAATATTTTGATAAAAAAAAATGAATGGTTACCAATTTAATACAGTCCCGTATTGCGTTTATCATCGTTAGATCAAAGTCCATAAACTTTATTCTTTATTACAAAGTCCATAGCCAATGTTGATAAACCACAGTTCATGAGTGTAGAAGAATAACAAAAGTCTTTGATGTCTATGCAGTGTAATTTACATTAGTCACCTTTATCCTCCATGCTGCCTGTTGTCAAATCCTGGAACAGATGTTAAGATGTTCTTGGTCAGCACGACAGGGGTTAACTTTAGCACGTCATTGTTCTTCTTAGTATCTGTAGGGAGGTCTTAATGCACAGACCATGTGTCATTGTCCATCCTTGAACCATAGGACCACTGTGTTTCTGAGGTGCAAACACGGTAAGTGTATTTTGTATGTAACACAGTCTTATTTGAGACGTTACCTTTTGGACCTTTTTGCAAAATCCCTTTTAACTTTAGGAAAATTATAAAGTCTTTTTTTTTTATCTTCTGTAATCTTGATTGAAGACTTCAGTCCCTAATCTAAATACCAAATATGGCAATAACTATCACTAATAAATGTCACAGCGTATCATAACTCTAATACTATAATACCATGTCATTATTATTATCGTAAAAGTATTAATATAATTGATACTTAGAATGATGTAATAATACTGCATAATGGTATAGACAATAGTATTCTCATGTAATGACCTTTTTTATCATTGGTGTATTACCCTTCCAAACCCATAGGTGGCAATGTGTTGAATGTAACCAAAATATAATATAAAATATGAAACAATATAATGTGTACCTATAACATGTATCATATTATAAATATGAAAGGCAACAATGTGGCTTATTTAGTTAGATCATTTGTAAAATTATAAACCAAAGCAAATAACCTTTTAGAAAAGACTGGATGATTCCATCAAAACACAATAATAACCATTATAAATTATTATTGATTAAAAATATAATATAAATATTATTTGTAAATATTGGAAGGTAAACCTAGATGTACCTCGATCTTCCATCTTTATTACTCTAATTTAATTTATTTGATTTGTCTATTATTTATTAAATAACCTACTATAAGAAAATGTGTAACTATAAGTAATATTTCATCCTTATTGTGTTAACATACTAATATAAAAATAATGTATTACCAGGAAGTAGACAATTGTATATATTGATGAAGGAAGTATTCTTTTCTTCCAAAAAGTGGAACTTTTCCCTTTTAATATGATTCATATTTAATAAAGTAATATTCTTATATTAGATATTACTGAACTAAATATTGAAGCGTTTTCTCAATTGAGATATTTAAAATTTGAAGAAAAAATAAAAATTGTAGAATTAAGATTTTGATTAAAAATGTGAATATTAAATAATAATTAATATAAAAAATAGGAATAAAAGGAAAAATGAAAATCGGAATAAAAATAAAAATTGAAATAACAATAAAGCCTTCTATGTATATAACACCTATGTCTTTAATAATACATAACCTTAATGTTACCAGTATCTTATAGGATTTCCATACCTATCATATCAGTAACCTATAAAAATAATTAAGTCATGTAACGTTGCAAATAATACTCTTCTCTTAGTATATAAATGCATTATGATATACTTCAAATATATTTTTTATTCCCAATTCTTTCTTTGTACTTG
The DNA here is from genome assembly GCF_048569485.1 of Anomaloglossus baeobatrachus. NCBI lineage: Eukaryota > Metazoa > Chordata > Amphibia > Anura > Aromobatidae > Anomaloglossus > Anomaloglossus baeobatrachus. The sequence goes on along the minus strand of NW_027442112.1, from coordinate 65,583 downwards.
AAATATTAATTATTAAGGTATCCTGTGAACACATATATTTATCAAATATAAATGTGTGATTGAGACCAAACCTTTCAATATCATGAAATATGATATTATAAAAATTAATATGTCAAGATTAAATTAAATTAAAATTTATGTTGTATATCTTCAAGACCATATTATAAATATCACTTCCATATTTGAAAAGAAAAATGATTACCAATCTATGTATCAATAAAAGAAGTGACTAACACAAAAGATCCTAACATCTCTATATTAAAGAAATATGTCTAAGAATAAGATATATTCAGTATAAATTCCTCCATTTATACTTATGTACTATAACTTATTTATTCTATTAGTATACATACATATATTATAACCTCGAAGTTAAAACAAAAATTCCCTTTTTTTTTTTTCCCCTGGATCCAAGTACTTGACATCTACAGCTGCTCAGACAATCAATCATTCATAGACACATCTATGCACACAAGACTGCCATGGTTCTTTAACATATATCCACATAGAAACTGACAGACACATATCCCTTTTTTTCCAATTATTCTATGCGCATTTCAAAAATGATGTTACTAATTTGAAGTACTTCTTGAAAAATACAAATTCCAATGTATTACATACTGTACATTTGACCATAGAACAAACATTTATTATTAGCTTAGTAATTCAAAAGTCACATGCTCTGGTTACGTGCAAGGAACACCATTCCAAAACAGCAAGCAGTTTTACTACACTCCAAAGCTCAGATTACATTTCTAATAACTCTAAAGAAGATATATATTCATAAAAGAAACGTTCAAGTAATAGTTCTCTGGCAATTGGTACCTGAGAAAATAATAATTATTATTAATCATACTTTCGCGATTAACCTTACACAATAAGATATATGTTACCTGATTGAGGACAAGAACAAATGTATAAATAAAAAATTAATACTTCATCAATCTGCTTTACTGATAAATTCTGAGGGAAATTAAAGAATAAAATTATTATCATATTTATGATAAAAATGAAACACTTAGAATCTGTTACTTTCTCTTATTATTTCATTTTAAATATTATTATTCATATACAGAGATCAAATTATTAATTTATAACATTAAACTATCATTTTACTAAATGAAACTATGACCTTGATTTACTATCACTACCTTTAATATATATATATATATATATATATATATATATATATATATATGCATGGATTCACTGTATATGAATAATCATATTTATCAAACAATAAAATTAATTTACCCAGAAATCCACTTTATTTAGCTGAAGACCAAACCTAAATTTTCTTCAAAGATTCGATTTATTAGATTCATTTTAAACTTATAGGAATCTCTGAACTTATGTAATTCAAGTTTGTCCCTTAAATGAGAAAGAATGTCTCCCAGCTGTCGCTGGCTATCAAATTCTAACCCAGGGGAAGAATCTGCACAAGACACCTGTTTCTGTCTTTCAAAGCTTTTACTCATCATTTGTCTGGGATCCTCAATCCCAGTGACCAATCCCTCCACTGGAGACAAGGGTTTTTCCTGTGGAAAAAGATTTTTAGATGATAATAATTGGGATGGATTGTATGGTTTATAACACGTATGCATTTTCCTCCGAATTTCATATATCCTGTCACAGAAATATCTGGATCTGGGAGACACTGTTGGTTTTTCACAGAAACTCTCCCTTTTTCGTGTTAGTTTTTCAGAATTAATTAATTTCTGTTTTGATTGACTTTTTCTAACAAAATCGATAAATGTCGTACATTCGAATAGGGACTTTTTATTTAATGCCACCGCACAAGCTGCATTATCAAGGAAATTAAATTTCTTGATGAATAAATGTATCATTCCATCCAATCTGACATTTGGAATGACCGCCCTATACAAACATTCAAAAACGGACATAAATGAGAACATACTCTCATTCTGTTCAATTTGTAATTCCTTTAACATCTTATAATTTGGATCAGATTCATTCCTTGCACAGAAGATGAGATTTTTCAGCCTTATGATATCGTTATCATTTGAACAATCAGATGTCTCATTGTCAGAAGACTTTTTTAATGCCAATTGTCTAAAGAAATGCTGAGGTATCCACATACGGAATAACTGATTCGTCTCACTATTGGTTAAATTTAACTTCTCGACGGAACTTTCAAATATCTCTGAATTTCTGCAAACATGTATTTTAGGATTATATGCGGGAATTAATTTGCATATGTCCAATAGACTCTTTCTAAGTTTAATTCCTAACTTCATCTGTTCCATTTTTTTAAACTGATCGTCGCCATTTTCTCTCTGCACGTGTCCTTCTCTGACAGCTTTCTGCACATGTCCCACTCTGGCTCCTCCCCCTTCTGGCTTCACTACGTCATTTCCTGCTTCTTTCTCAGTATGTTGAAAGTCACCTTGATTAGGTAGCATGTGTTTGTCGCCATTATCAAGATTCTGATTTGAATTACAGTCTAAATCTGACTTATAATTTCCAACATTACAGTCAGAATTCACAATATTACTGACTGACATTCCAAGTTCTAAGCAGTCTTTGGATTTCTCTGTCACTGACTCTCCTGACAATTCAGGTTGTCTATTTCCACCATTTTTACATTTTTCTACGATTAACTTGTGAAAATCATAGACTAAATGACAGACATTTCTGATCTTCTGTTTCTCTCTATTAAAAGAACTTGCACATTCTATACGTGAATTCTCAAGTTCACACTCCCCATAAAAGCGCAACCAAATCTCTTCCACATTAGAAATATCTGAATAAGTGAACTGAATTTTACTTTGCTTAACATATGAAGAGATAAAATCCATTTTCTTACCTGAAATGATCAGATTATCTCATGGATGATCCTCTAAGACTTGGTTCACCTTGTTCAACACATCCAATACTTCTTATGGACTGACTTTATCTTTCTTGCTCAAAAATACGTCAAAAGTTAACTTCTGTGGCTTTATAAAGTCTTTAAAGTTCATTTAAAAAAACTTTCATGCAACTTGACTTATACGTATTCGGTATTTCCTAGGTTCTGCGTGATTTTTATAAATTGTCGATTCCCTATCACTTTGCAGGAAGCATATGTCCAGTCCCCCCTTATGCAAAGTGAAGGAAGAAGCACAAAAATGAAAAAAAAACACGAATGACTGAGCTCGCCAAAATGTTAAAAATATACTCTTAAATATATTTTTCTTCAAATACGTAAAAGCGCATGAAAGAAAGGACTTCAAAAATGTAAAAAATAAATGTATTTTATCTATTTAAAAATGGTTGCCAGGGTTCAGTTACAGAAAGGAAAAATAATATACTTTGTTAGCTTACGCAAAGAGAGTTCATTTAGTCCATACTGATCAATGGGAAATCTTCACCCATCTCTCTTTGGGTTCTGAATGGCAAGTCAGCATGTGTTCATCTTGCAGCCTGGAAGCATTCTGACAGCAGGCGACGTGCAGGAGCGAGCGAGTAGCCCCCTCCATCGTGTGTTATATACCAACTGTTCAGTCCATATAGGGTGTTTTAGTTGAATATAGTTCCATATGACATAATCTTCTAGAAGCTTTATATATATCCTTCCATGTCAGTACTCAAGTATATTCAATATGGATATTTTACTTATTCCTTATAAAAACTTAATTAATAACCTATGTCCTCCAACATAAACAGAACTGTGAACTTATATGTCCTACTATAAAATATTTGATAACTAGATGTATTAATTTTAATGTTTTTACACCCTTAAAGCACTTTTAGCAAATTTACAGCCTGCGGCGGGGGGAAAAATACTAGTTAACCCTTCATTTAATACTCAAATTTCAAAACAACCTGACCCACCCCCCTCCCTCCTTCCCCCCCCCTCCTCGAGCGGATATTCACAGATACGCTTTCTTCTGCGGCGTTACCCCTTTGGGATCCCACTTGAGCGAGGAGACTGTTCAAAAAATATGGGCCAATGACTATATTGATATATGGTCCTTGGTTTCCACCGATCAACATACAGTTGATAAAGAGCGGCGATCGGCGGATCGTCCTTTTGAAAGGAGGCCAAAAGTAGCCAGGTCTATTAACAACTGGCTGCAAGCATTTTGTGTTATGGGATGCGTAATGGGTCAGAAGCACCCCGAGCGCTGTTCCGAGATGTTCATTTATCTCGACACCATATACAATTCTTACAAGTCGCACGGGGGATCTGCCTGGTGGCGTTACGACGAAGATTTTCGTCGTCGTTTAGCCCTTCAACCCCAGCTAGGCTGGGGGGTCAAAGCCACGGACACATGGCTGCGACTGATGCTGGCCCAGAAGGCTTATCAGCCCTTTCATTCAGCGGCCCCTAGCACCACCGCCGGCTCCGGCTCAGTGGCCGTTCGTAGACCCGGCACGTGCTGGTCATTCAATGAAGGCCACTGTCGTTTCTTTGGCCTCTGTAAATTCAAGCACGAGTGCTCCGCCTGAGGTGGACCTCATACCGCAGCCAAGTGTACCCGTCCATCCGCAAAATTGCCTGCAAAAACATCCAGCATGCCGGATAAGGACGCCAGTGAGCGTCCTCGCGATGGGGCCGTGGCTCGACCAGTACCCCAATAAAGAGGCGGCGGCCCAGCTGCGTTTTGGTTTTACTTTCGTTTTTTTCATCCCTTTTAATTTTTTTAGGGACCCCTCGTTTGCTCAGAACCTAAAATCGGCTACTGAGTTTCATGATGTGTTACTACAGAAGTTGGAAAGCGAATTGTCAGAAGGCAGGATTCGAGGCCCATTTTCTTCACCCCCCTTTTTCAACTTGAGGGTTTCTCCTTTGGGTGTTGTTCCCAAAAAGGAACCGGGCAAATTTCGCCTGATTCAGCATTTGTCCTACCCCAAAGGATCATCAGTGAATGATGGCATATCTGATGCGGATGCCACCGTGACTTACGTGTCTTTTGATAGAGCGGTTTCACTAGTTCGACAGGCCGGAAGGGGCGCGTTGTTGGCAAAATCTGACATTGAGTCGGCCTTTCGCCTCCTCCCCGTTCACCCCGACTGTCACCATTTACTGGGATGGTTTGTTGATGGCTCTTATTATTACGACACGTGCCTGCCCATGGGCTGTTCGATTTCCTGCTATTATTTTGAACTTTTCAGTTCATTTTTGGAGTGGGTGGTGAGATGGGAGTCTGGCTCCCATTCCATCACTCACTACTTGGATGATTTTCTTTTTGAAGGACCAGGTGATTCCTCACACTGTCAATTTTTGTTGGATAATTTCTGCCGGCTCATGGAAAAATTTGGCGTCCCCTTATCACAAGGAAAAACAGTTGATCCGGTTTCAACGCTATCCTTCTTGGGGATTGAAATCGATTCTGAGGCCATGATTTTTCGCCTCCCATCTGACAAAGTTTCTGCATTACTTTCATTGCTCAAGGGTTTTCGTTCAGTTCGTAGCGTTACTTTACGCCAAATGCAATCTTTACTGGGCCTTCTGGTGTTTGCATGCCGTGTCATGCCTATGGGACGTATTTTTTCTCGACGCCTGGCCCTCGCCACCAGGGGTGTCAGGCTCCCCCACCACCGGATTCAGATCTCGGCACCGCTGCGCGCTGATTTGATTGTTTGGACTGAGTTTATCTCTCATTACAACGGTCATACATGCTTTCAGGAGGAGGAAATAACTAATGAGGAGCTATCCCTTTTCTCTGATGCCTCTGGGTCACTTGGTTTTGGAGTGATTTTTGATGACCAGTGGTGTGCTGAACGATGGCCAGATTCCTGGCATGCCTTAGGCTGGGTTTCCAACTTAACCTTGCTTGAGCTTTTTCCCATAGTGGCGGCTGTCGCTATTTGGGGAACTGTTCTACGGAATAAGCACATTTTGTTTTGGACTGACAATATGAAAATTTCTTTTTTTTTACTTATATATTCTAATATATAATAAAATATAAATTTGTGTTTTAAAAAGGGAACCTGTCAGGTCCAATATGCACCCAGAACCACGACCAGTTCTGTGCATATTACTAATCCCTGTCTAATCGCCCCAAATCTAGTAGCATAAAGAGATCTTTAGAAAAAGGATGCAGCGTCACCAGCGGTGACATGCGTACCTGTGTCCGTGGTGAACGCTGACCTGAAAGTCCCGACACTTCTGGTCATGCGCACTAGACATGTCTGTAACCGGGACGCGTACACGCTAGTGACGCTGCATTGACTGGCATGGTGACACCTACTGCTACAGTAGACTGAGATCATGGTGCCCTCTGCTGGTGACACCTATTGCTGCAGGAGGCAGATCATGAAGCCCTCTGCTGGTGACACCTACTGCTGCAGCAGACAGATCATGGTGCCCTCTGCTGGTGACACCTACTGCCGCAGTAGACTGATCATGATGCCCTCTGCTGGTAATACCTCCTGCTTGAACAGACAGACATCATGGTGCCCTCTGCTGGTGAAACCTATTGCTGCAGTAAGCAAAGAACAACTAAGGTCATGGTGCCCTCTTCACTACAACAGGTACTGCTACAGTAGACATATCATGGTGCCCTCTATTTGTGACACCTACTGCTTCAGCAGACGTCAATCATGGTGCCCTCTGCTAGTGACATCTATTGTTCCAGTAGACTGACATCATGGTGCCCTCTGCCAGTTACTTCAGCTACGACTGCAGTTGACTGATAATATAGTGCCCTCTGCTAGTGAGATCTGCTACTGCTGCAGTAGAAAGATTATGATGCCCTCTCCAGTGAGTTTAGCTACTGCTGCAGTAGACTGATATTTTGGTGACCTCTGCTGGTGACACCTACTGCTGCAGCAGACTTAGAGCATGATGCCCTCTGCTGGCTACAACAGGTACTGATTCAGGAGACAAGGTGTCCTCTGCTGGTGACTTCAGCTACGACTGCAGTAGACATTTCATGGTGCCCTCTACTGGTGACACCTACTGCTGCAGTAGACCAAAATCATGATCCCTCTTCTGGAAACAACAGCTCCTGCTCTAGTAAACTGAGATCATGTTGCCCTCTGCTGGCGATATCAGCTAGAATGGTGCGCCCTGCTGGTGACACCTACTGCTATTGTAGACAAAAAGCATGATGCCCTCAACTGATGACACCTGCATCTGCTGCGGTCGTATACAGATTATGGTGGCGACATAATCTACTGCTACAATAGACAGCTCATAGTGCCCTCTGCTGGATAAATCAGCTACTGCTGCAGTGGACAGATCATGGTGCCCTCTGCTTGTCACACCTTCTGCTACAGTAGACAGATTATTGTGCCCTCTACTGGTGATATTAGCTACTGATGCAATAGACAGATCATTGTGCACTCTATTGCTGCAGTAAACAGAAATAGCGCCCTCTGCTGTTCAATGGGACCCGGTGGAAAATGTAGCCCTTCAGCTCCCTCCAGCCTTCCCACGCTCTACTATACATTTTTCCCTCAGTACCCGGCTTTTCCATGCTCTTGCTATAAATCGTTCCCTCAGTACCCAGCTTTCCCATGATCTGCTATACATCTTTCCCTCAGCACCCAGCTTTCCCATGATATGCTATACATCTTTCCCTCAGCACCCAGCTTTCCCATGCTCTGATATACACTGTTTCATCAGTGCCCAGTTTTCCCTTGATATGAGAGCATGGGAAAGCTTTTTTTTCCTCAGCAACTTGCCCATGTTTGAATCTTTGTTCCCCATCCTCCAATATATGTCCCTATCATACTACATGGCCCCCATCCTGGTACATATGATCCCCATCACGCCGCATGCAGAAAAAAAAAATAATAATTACCAATTACCCCGTTTTCCCGAAAATAAGACACTGTCTTACATTTTTTTTTAGCCCCAAAAAACCCACTGTCTTATTTTCAGGGGGTGTCTTATTCTTGAGGAGACATGGTTGGGGGTAAGTTTATCCCCCACAAAGATCAGACTTCCCCTTCCCAGGATCGTCATACTTACCAGCCCTGGTTGTCTGTGTGGTTCCCAGCAGGTATGCTGCACGCCTCCCCTGCATCTGGCCGAGACACACACACACACACACACACACATCAGATCGCACACTCATATAGACACGTCAGATTCCATATCACTCCTCCCTGTGATCTCTGTGCAGCACGTTGTCCTCCCATGCATCTGAATGACAGAGACACACACACACACACACATCAGATCGCACACTCATATAGACACGTCAGATTCCATATCACTCCTCCCTGTGATCTCTGTGCAGCACGTTGTCCTCCCATGCATCTGAATGACAGAGACACACACACACACACACACATCAGATCGCACACTCATATAGACACGTCAGATTCCATATCACTCCTCCCTGTGATCTCTGTGCAGCACGTTGTCCTCCCATGCATCTGAATGACAGACACACACACACACACACATCAGATCGCACACTCATATAGACACGTCAGATTCCATATCACTCCTCCCTGTGATCTCTGTGCAGCACGTTGTCCTCCCATGCATCTGAATGACAGAGACACACACACACACACACACATCAGATCGCACACTCATATAGACACGTCAGATTCCATATCACTCCTCCCTGTGATCTCTGTGCAGCACGTTGTCCTCCCATGCATCTGAATGACAGAGACACACACACACACACACATCAGATCGCACACTCATATAGACACGTCAGATTCCATATCACTCCTCCCTGTGATCTCTGTGCAGCACGTTGTCCTCCCATGCATCTGAATGACAGAGACACACACACACACACACATCAGATCGCACACTCATATAGACACGTCAGATTCCATATCACTCCTCCCTGTGATCTCTGTGCAGCACGTTGTCCTCCCATGCATCTGAATGACAGAGACACACACACACACATCAGATCGCACACTCATATAGACACATCAGATTCCATATCACTCCTCCCTGTGATCTCTGTGCAGCACGTTGTCCTCCCATGCATCTGAATGACAGAGACACACACACACACATCAGATCGCACACTCATATAGACACGTCAGATTCCATATCACTCCTCCCTGTGATCTCTGTGCAGCACGTTGTCCTCCCATGCATCTGAATGACAGAGACACACACACACACACATCAGATCGCACACTCATATAGACATGTCAGATTCCATATCACTCCTCCCTGTGATCTCTGTGCAGCACGTTGTCCTCCCCTGCATCTGAATGACAGAGACACATGTGAAGCCCCACAGGTGTTGTGTCGGTGTCGGTGCGTTACCTTCAGGGACTCCACGTAGCTGGATCTCCGTCACTGGTAGGAAATCTTCTGTTTTGATCGTGACGCCACTCTCAGTATTGCGGTCAGTGGGGACCGCCACTGCAGGTTAGGGGACGCCTGGGGCTGATGGTGGGTGCAGTCGGATGTAGTAGCCTCCTGAGAGTGAGGCAAGCCCCAGGGCCCTGTATAGGTGCGTAGTACCACAAGTCGCAGAATGACCACACAGGCAGGATGTCTTTCAGGGTTTTTACTCACTTCAGGTGGCAGGGTGAGTAACCCGGGCGTAGCTGAGATGAACCAGGTGGGAACCAGGTATCCTTCAGGCTGACTTTATGAGGGTGACTACTGACTCGCCTTCCTTAGCCCTTGGTGGTTTGGGGTGACCCCGACTTTGAGTCCCTATGGGGGTCACCCAGGGAAGATGCTGCAGCCTCTCTCCCCTTGTTGTTTGCCGTGTGCTTGTTCCCCGGACCAGGCCACTCCAGCCTCTTGCCTCCTATGACCTATGGGCCCTAACTTGTGGTTACGTGGCTGCGGCTTTTGTAGTGTTGTGGTGTGGGCTTTAAGAGCCCCACACCGGCAGGTTTAGCAGAAGAAAGTTGAATCTATCCCCGCTTCGGGATCTGCCGCCCGGTTGGGCCTGGTGCTCTCTAGCAGTCTCCTTACTTCCCACTCCGTGCACTCTCTAGCTGAAGCTGGCTTTCAGGTAGCACTCCTAGTTGACCGTTCTCCCCCGTCTGTAGCCACTGCGCGGGCGCTGTTAGACAGCAACAGCCCCACAGGTCTGCTCCTCACTGAGCCCTATGGAGTTCTGCTCTAACTGACTCACTGCTCCTCCTCTCCTGTTCTTGCCTACGCCACCTAGCAACCAGACTCTCCACCACACCCCTTGAGAGGAGATGGAGGCTCTACCCCCTCCACTATTCCAGTGAAGGTGAAGGCTTGCCCCCTCCTGGGATCCCCAGGGGTCCTCTCATGGGTACATGTGTGAGACCTGATCACTATGCGCCTGTGTTCCACACCCCTGTCAGCCTTCTGGATTACCTGTGTTGTACTGTCCCCAGCATGGGTGCAGTACTCAGTGGTGCCTGACCAGGTCAGGGGCGCCACACACACACACACACACATCAGATCGCACACTCATATAGACACGTCAGATTCCATATCACTCCTCCCTGTGATCTCTGTGCAGCACGTTGTCCTCCCATGCATCTGAATGACAGAGACACACACACACACACACATCAGATCGCACACTCATATAGACACGTCAGATTCCATATCACTCCTCCCTGTGATCTCTGTGCAGCACGTTGTCCTCCCATGCATCTGAATGACAGAGACACACACACACACACATCAGATCGCACACTCATATAGA
>NW_027442112.1:0-50000 GCF_048569485.1 Anomaloglossus baeobatrachus | reverse complement strand
TTCTGGTACGTTTAAAAAAAAGCACAAACGTACCAGAATCACTGACGTGTGAAACAGGCCTAAGGCTATGTGGCCATGATCCAGCGACACGGCGTCCAGTACACAGTGTCAGCCTCCTGCAGAGATGTGAGTGTTGTCCACGGGAGAACGCAGCTGGCCATGCCCACGATTTGGGTTCAGGCTGCTGTGGAGCTCTATGCTACCTGCAGAGAACACTCTCGTCTCCGCAGCATAAATTGACATGCTGAGGCTCGGGAAGCTGCGCCACCGGTCGGTTTATGCTGCGGAGAAAAGAAGCACAGTGGGCATGAGATTACTAAAAATCCTTCCACTGTGCTTCTACTGCACAACGCAGCGTCATGGACGCAGGGAAAACAATCTGCGCCCAAAACGCTGCAAACCCCGATTGTGGGCATCCAGCCTAAAAAGCGTCAATGGAGGTCAAATATATATACAACGTCCCACCCCCCCCTGCATATTCTAAGCTGGCACCTTTAGTACCTTTCATGTGGCACTAAAGGGTGCCTAGCCTAGTTTTTATCACAAAAACAAAAAAAAAAAAATGGCGTGGGGTCCCTCCTATTTTTGATAGCCAGTCAGGGTAAAGCAGACAGCTGTAGCCTGCAAACCACAGCTGGCAGCTTCATCTTCTCTGGTGATCAATTTGGAGGGCTCCCCAGGTTTTTTTTTTTTATTTATAAATAAAAATAATAAAAAAAAAAATAACATGGGGTCCCCCCAAATTAGATCACCAGCCAAGGTGAAGCTGACAGCTGGGGTCTGGTATTCTCAGGGTGGGAAGAGCCATGGTTATTGGACTCTTCCCAGCCTAAAAATAGCAGGCCACAGCCGCCCCAGAAGTGGCGCATCCATTAGATGCGCCAATCCTGGCGCTTCGCCCCAACTCATCCCGCGCCCTGGTGCGTTGGCTAACGGGGTAATAAATGGGGTTGATACCAGATGTGTAATGTCACCTGGCATCAAGCCCAGCAATTAGTGATGTCACGGCGTCTATCAGACACCCGACATAACTAATTGACAGTAAACAAAAGCAAAAAAAGACAACAAAAAATTTTTTATTAGAAAAAACACTCCCCAAATCATTCCCTTGTTCTCCAATTTAATAAAAAAAATGGGTCCGCAGAAATCCATTTGGATGTCCCACGTCGGCTCTGGACCTTCTAGAATATGGGGGACACGTTCAGGGAACGTATCCCCCATTTTCTAGGAGGGCAGACCCTCCATTTGAGGAGAGTGGGTGCAAAAATCTGCACCCACTCTCCCCGGGTCACAGCTGCAGAGTGCCGAGCAGCCAGCACAGCTCACACTGAACACTGTGCTGGCTGTCAGCTGCTCTGCACATGTGACCGGCCGGCGTCTGCTGTGAAGGAGGAGGGGGCCGCGGGGGATCAGCGCTGCGACCGGACAGGTATGTATGACACCAGGGGGAATTGGGGTGAACGGGCAGGGCCTGGGGGGCATTTTTCTGTCGCATGTGTTATTGCACATGCGACAGAAATCATAGGAGCAGGGCGGCCGATGCGCTACTGTGCGCGCGGCCATGTTGGATTTTCGGGAGGGGGGTCGGGGGTCGGGGCGGGCACTTTGGCGACACCGGGGGCTTTGCCAGGAAGTGAGGTCAACAGGAAACCTCTTGACCTCACTTCCAGGTAAATGCCTGCGTTCTGGCGTGCCGACAAAGGCCGCGGACCGCAACAAAAAAGCAGCTCACTGCGGTGTAGCTGCGTTCTGACCCCACATCATTGATTTCAATGGGGGAGAGAACGCAGCCACAACGCACAAAAGAAGTGACATGCTGCTTTTCTTTCCGCACCGATTTTTGGCATCCAAAACGCTGCGGAAAGAAACGCAGCGTGTGCACTGATTTTTCAGCTTTCCCATACACTTTGCTGGGAAAGCTGAACGCATGCAATTTGCCACTGAAACGCTGCGGTTCAAAACGCAGCGTTTCCGCGGTAAAAAACGCAACGTGTGCACACAGCCTAACACTTGGTGTCATTGACTGATAGTCTGTTGTAACAGCCTCCCCATTGAAACACTTCGTTTATTGGGACTGGTATGGCTAAGTATCGCATGGAAGAGGCTGTCACAAGTGCGTGTGTACATATACAGCAGTCTGTGATCTCAAGGTTTTCAGCTAACACTTCATGATGGGTCTCAAATGAATTCTGCCGTGGTGTAGAAGGCCCCAAAAAGGGAGTACACATAGAAATACTTATCAGCAGTATTAGGCCTTCTTGCAGTGGCTGGCATGGACCCATATCGATCTCCCCTCAAGTTTGACGGAGGTTGGAGTGGTCAGCTGGACAGTCAAAGGCCCTTCGAATCGTGGCTCAAGGGTCTTTCTCACGTGCTTCTTTAGGTAGACCCGGTCACCAGGCTTTAGAGAGTGGGTTCCTGGAACGGCATCAGGATCAGGTAGAGAAGAGTAGACCCTTTGGTGGGTTTCAGTTAGTCTCTTCTGCAGGGAAACAACATAAGACGTTAGGCTATCACATTGCAGGTGTAACTCCTGCGGGAAGTAGCATCCTAATCTGGGTGCACTACCAAAGAGTATTTCAAAGGGTGAGAGCCTGTGCTTTCCCTGCGGGGTGGTCCTTACAGAGTAAAGAGCTATGGGGAGACATTCTGTCCATGGTCTACCAGTCTCCTCCACTGCCTTGGCTAGTTTGAGCTTTAGAGTGCCATTTAACCTTTCCACTTTCCCTGATGACTGTGGGTGGTAAGGCGTGTGTAAGGCTGACTGAATGCCTAACAGGGCACAGGTGTTCTGGAAAACTTGTCCAGTGAAATGAGTACCTCTGTCTGACTCTATGACTTCAGGGAGTCCAAACCGAGGCACCAGCTCACAGGCCAATTTCTTTGCTGTAATTCGGGCCGTGGCTGAGCTGACAGGGTAGGCCTCTGGCCATCCTGAGAACAGGTCTACACAGACAAGTACAAACTCGTAGATGCCATGTTTTGGCAACTGTATATAGTCTATTTGTACTCTTTGAAATGGGGCAAACGTCTTTGGCATGTGTCTTTGCGGGGTTTTATTTAGCTGGCCTGGATTGTGTTGTTGACAGATGTGACAATCCTTTATTCTCTGGGAGGCGTATTGTCTGAAGCCGGGGGCTACCCAATATGGTTGCATCTGGTTCATGATTGAGTTTGTGCTACCGTGTGTGGGGTAGTGGAGTACTTGGAAAATGGCAGGGAACCAACTGCGTGGCAGGACGGGAAGTCCGTTTAGGCGCCAAATCCCCTCCACCTTTTCTGCCCCCTTCGCCCGCCATCCGGCCTTTTCTTCCTCAGAGGCGTTTTCTTGTGTCTCAAAGAGGTTCTGCATTTCTTCCTCCGTCGTTGACACTGTTTCCGTCTCCTTCAAAGGGAGTAAGGCGGCTTGTTTTGCTGTTTGATCGGCCAAGCGATTTCCCCTTGCCTCGGGTGTTTGAGCCTTGGTGTGGGCAGCAACCTTTATGATTGCTAGCTGTTTTGGTATCAAGGCTACTTCCATTAGTTTCTTCACTGAGGCTCCATGCCTGATGGGATTTCCTGTTGCTGTGAGGAATCCTCTTGTCTGCCAGATAGTGCCAAAATCGTGCACAATGCCGTGTGCATAGGCTGAGTCCGTGTAGATGTTCGCTGTTCGTTCTTCCAGAAACTCAATTGCCCAGATGAGAGCAAGAAGTTCTGCTTCTTGAGCAGATATGCGTGGAGGTAGCGGTTGTTTGGCTAGGACTGCATATAGAGTCACCACTGCAAATCCGGTGTGGAACTTGCCTGCTTCATCAGCGTATCTGCTACCATCCACAAAAAGTTCAAAGTCTGGATTTGTAAGCGGTGTTGCCTGAATATTGTGCAGGGGCTTTGCCTCATGTTCAATGAGTTCCTGACAATCATGATCAAATAGTGCGCTGGTACGTTTGTCACTCTCTTCTGTCCTCTCTTCTGTCCCCCCCTCTAAACTTGTAAAGATCAGCAGATCAGCAAGGTTTAGACTTGTAACTCGAGCAAATGAGATGTTGTTTGGGGGTAGCAACAGCGTGCACTGGAGTCTGACTTGTCTTGCCATGGAGAGGTGTTTCAGCTGCACTTGATTGAGAACAGCATAGATGTAATGGCTGGTAAGGATGGTAGTCGGGAAATCGAGTGAGATTTCAGATGCTTTCTGCAGTATGTTTGAAACTGCTGTAACAGCACGGACACAGGTTGGTGCTGCTTTTGTGACGTTGTCGAGTTGAGAGGAGTAGTACCCGATAATGTGATGTTTGTCCGTCTTCTGGGTGAGTACTCCCACGGCAAATCCTTGAAGCTCTGCTACGAACAGATTAAAGGTGAGATCATAGTTTGGTAGTGCCAGAGCAGATGCATCAATCACTAGTTCCTTGAGCTTTTGAAAGTTTTGTCGTGCTTCTTCTGTAAGGGAAAAAGGAACATTCTTTGTGCAATCATACAGCTGTTGCATGAGTAGTGACGCATTGGGAATCCACCGTCTGCATTTATCTCTGCTCGCTTTGCATCCTACTTCTGCCAGAAAGGTAAGCATTCGTCTTCACTAGGGCAGCACAGTAGTAAATCATCCACGTACTGGTAGATGTACTGCGAGAGGTAGCGGGAGGGGGGATTGTCTCAGCTGCGGTGGCGTAATTCCAGGCTTGACTGAAACTTTTACTATGGGCACGGGTAGTGTGCCGAGGTCAGTTTTTGATGTGGACCAGAGTTTTGCAGGAACTTGTAGAAGTATTGGATCCGTGTTTACTTTACGTGTAACATCAGATTCTGGTTGATCTTCTATCATCTGGAGAGTGCACAGGATTTCTTCTGGGATATCTTCTGGAATTTGCAGGATAGCAGATCCATCTTCATTGTAGACAATCTGAGCTAGCAGTCTTGATAGTAGATCTGCTCCCACTAGGGCATCTCCACCCAGGGGGGACACTAAGAATTTAGACACGAACATGTATGGTCCCAGTTTCACCTTCAGTGGATGTATTATTGAGATTATCTGGGCTTGTCCATCAACTCCGGATACTACAGTAGCTTCAGAGGAGATGGATCCTTCAGGCACCAGATTCTTGGGGAGTACGGAGCGATAGGCTCCTGAGTCCACTAAAGCTCTTATTTCCTTGTTGCCAATGTGAAGGGGGACGTGTATAAATGGACCTCTGGCATCCCTATCCCGTGCTGCCGCAAGTCAGGCAGTCTTCTCCTCCTGACTCTCGGGTTGGTTTTGAGTGTCCCTCTTCTTCTTTCTACAGTCTCTGATCACATGTCCTCTGACTCCACAATAGTAGCAGGTCGGTGCCTTCCTTCTTGTACCTTCTGGCTGACCGTCCATTGCTGCTATGACAACTTTCTTGTTGCTCCTTTTATCCTTTGCGTCGGTTTCTAAGCCACTTGCTTTGTTGACTAGAAGATCTATGTCTTCCATGTTTCTCCATTCTGGGCAGCACGCTTTCAATCTTTCTGCCAGAGATGCATGTATTCCATCCATGAAGGATCTTACCATCAGGCGACGTATTGCACCCGCTTGTAAGTCCAGCCCTTCATCAGCGAATGACTGCATCAATCTGTAGTAAAATGAGCTGACATTCTCCACAGGACCTTGATGCACTGGTCCCATTGTGCCCTTAGTTCTTTGCTCCTGGGCGCAGAAGAGATTGAGTCTTATCAGGACTCTTCTTTCCACTACGGGATAAAGAGGCACTGGTGCTGTGGCTTGTGGCTTGTGCTGTGGGGCTCCACAGGCTAGACATCTTTCACTCCAGTCCGGATTTTGTTGGCCACAGTTTGTGCAGGTCCATCCTGGGGATCCTGCTATTTTTGGAGCTGTTCCAGAAGTAGCTGACAGGTACGGAGGAAGCTGCTGTTCCTTATTAGCCTTCTTCCCAGCTTCTTCCCATGTGTCTGATTCTTCATGATATATCCAACCTTGATCGTGGGCTGTTTTTGCCATGTCAGAAAGAGTTCTGACTAGTTCAGTCCATGATTTATCTGCTATCACTCCTGCTCTAGTAGCTGTTATTGTGTCCCATTTGTTGGGGTCCAATTGATCCTTCCCCTTCAATCCAAATGTCTTAAAAAAACTTCCTTGGACTGACTGGCTGTCCTCTTGCCATGATAACACGTAATGAGATGTTGCAGGGTGCATCCAGCTCTTCTGTCTTTTGATATTCCTTGCCCCATTCTTCGTCTATCTTCTTCAGCTTTTAGACCCTTGAACGTCCTTTGGACTAAACCCACCTATCCTGGAGATACTCAGAGACTAACTCCTTTTGTATTCCTACCTAAGGTGAGGTCTAGAACCACCTTTCCTGGAGATACCTAGAGACTAACTCCTTATTTGTATTCCTACTGAAAGGTGGTGTCCTAACTTCAGAGGGGGCTGAGAATGTTGAATGGCGCTGGGTTACCCTTCTTGTAACAGAGATACACTCTATATCCGATAGCAATGGCAAACAGGGCTATTCCCACTAACACTAGGGCAGTGAATATCACATCCATTGGACAGAGCAGGTACACTATTCCCTTTCAACACTCACTGATGTATGGGATCTATAACAACCAGCAAAGACAACAGCACAGAAGCAAAGCAGGAGAGCAGACACGCGACACACGGAGAGGCAGAGAAACACAGAGAAACAAACAACCAAACAAGGCACAGAAAACATCAGCTGGCAAGGCTCTCTCAGAGTTCAGTGGAAACCCGCCAATAACCCAGTATCTACTCACAGTGTACCATTTTGCGCGTTGAGGAGAGGGGAGATCAGATGTGGGGAGCATAAAGAGAAGAATAAGGTTCAACTCTTACCTGGCCAGGTGTTTCTGGTCCCCACGTCTGGTCACCTCCTCCTCTGAATGGCAAGACAGTCCACTGCGTCCTGGGATTAGAAACACGGGTCCCTGCTTTTCGGGCGCCAGATAATGTTAGGTTGACCTAACGGTCACAGCTATTGCCAGCGATGTCCGAATGCAGAGAGGGTACCGGTGACCCCCCTCTGTCCTCCCTTTAGCCTTCAATGAAAACAGGCAGACACCGTTATACACGTAAAGGCTAGGAGACGTGCGGCTCCGAATAGAAAGACTGTATTATTTTGTTTACATTTCAAAGTTATACAAAGTTGATTAGGGCGTAACTATGCAACATACATATTCATTAATCTACATTCATTAAGGCGTGGATTGCATATTCCCAGCAAGAGAAATTAATATAATGACTTATACTCCAATAACAAGATGTTTTTCAGTCGTCTCTAAGTCAAAACATTCTGTGTCCTTGAGGTTGGTCTCACAGTTTATTACGCAAATAAGTCTGGTTTGATATTGCCAGGGAGAATGAATTTCCATTATTTTTCTAAGGCAGTGAAAAAGGTTAACTCTTTCCTCACACCTGCGTCTGGCTGACATCAGATCACACACACACACACACACACTTCTGCCTGTGATCTCCCTGCAGCTGTGCTCCCCTGCGTCTGGCTGACATCAGATCACACGCACACACTTCTCCCTGTGATCTCTCTGCAGCTGTGCTCCCCTGCGTCTGGCTGACATCAGATCACACGCACACACTTCTGCCTGTGATCTCCCTGCAGCTGTGCTCCCCTGCGTCTGGCTGACATCAGATCACACGCACACACTTCTCCCTGTGATCTCTCTGCAGCTGTGCTCCCCTGCGTCTGGCTGACATCAGATCACACGCACACACTTCTGCCTGTGATCTCTCTGCAGCTGTGCTCCCCTGCGTCTGGCTGACATCAGATCACACGCACACACTTCTCCCTGTGATCTCTCTGCAGCTGTGCTCCCCTGCGTCTGGCTGACATCAGATCTCACAAACACACACATCAGGTCACACTCACTCACACACAAACACCCACCCACCCCACTTCTTCCCACCCACCCCACGATCCCAGCAGCTGTACTGCACGCCGTGCTCCTCTGCCGACACTCACCGATCCGATCGCATACACTCACACACTCACACATCAGACAGCATACACGCACACATCCGATCGCATACACTTACACACACATTGACGATATCGCACATACACGCTTACACAATCACAACATCCAGAGATACCACATGCTTCCGGCCATGTGATCCTCCTGCAGGTCTTGGAAGGTCACTGCACGCAGAGTATCGCCGCCGAGAAGCAAGCGATATCGCTGGATGTTGTGAGTGTGTGGATGCGATCTGATGTGTGTGTGAGAGTGAGTGTGATCTGATGTGTGTGTGTCTGTTCTTATGTGCGTGTGTGTGTGTGTTCCGCCGCTGCAGGACCTTGATGCGCTCACCTGCTCCCGGTCGGCGTCTTGTGAGTATGATCGGGGGTCTTCTTTCTTCTCTCTTCTGGGGGTGTCCGCTGCCTATAATGAAGTGTCCTGCAGTGTCTTTAACTCTTTCACCGCTGCATGACACTTCATTATTGACCTCAGCTATGTCTTATTTTAAGGGGATGTCTTATATTAAAGCATCCCTGAATACTCCTGCTATGTCTTATTTTCGGGGGACGTCTTATTTTCGGGGAAACACGGTATGCAGTAGACAGATTATGGTGCCCTCTGCTGGTGACACCTCCTGCAGTAGACTGATCATGGTGCCCTCTACTGGTCACTTAAGCTACTGCTGCAGTAGACAGAGATCATGCAGGTCCCGAACATACTGAGGTGAATGAAGGGCGCAGTTTATCAGCTTTTTAAGAGAAGTGAGGGCATCAGATTTTCCCAGACTGTGGGTGGAAGGAGGCAGCATTGAAATTCCTGACCTGGGAGCGAGAGCGCAGGCAGAGGTTGTGTACAGGTGTGAAAGGCAGTGCAATATGAGGACCATCTGTTTACCTCAAATTTGTGATATTATAGGATAGAGGAATACATAGATTTACACCAGAAGTCATTACAGGAAAAAGGAACACAATATATAGATTTACCCTAAGTGTTATGGCAGGTGAGAGGGGTGCAAGAACCATCCATGCTCCCATTGAAGTGTTGTGTACCCTAGACGAACAAAGGTGCTGGGATAATAGATGTCATGTATTGCACATGAGCAGAGGGACCTCGCATGTGTGGGGTGTTCTAGGCGAGTGGAGCAGGGGGACCTCGCATGTGTCGGGTGTTCTAGGCGAGTGGAGCAGGGGGACCTCGCATGTGTCGGGTGTTCTAGGCGAGAGGGACGCGGGGACCATGGATATGGCAAGAAGAATACAGTGGAGGCATGGTGGCAGTCGAGGTGTTGGGTATTCCCGACGAGAGGAGAGCCGTAGCAGTGGAAGTGTTGGGTATTCCCGACGAGAGGAGAGCCGTGGCCGTGAAGGTGTTTGGTATTTCCGACGAGAGCCGTGGCCATGATGGGTATTCCCGACGAGCGGGCACCGTGGAGGTGTTGGGTATTCCGACGAGAGGTGAGCGGGGACCAGGGAAGTATTGGGTATTCCCGATGAGAGGTGAGCGGAGACCGTTGAGGTGTTGGGTATAAGCCAACATTGAGCCACGGGTGAGGACAGGGTTGATGTCGGGCTGGTACTTGCACCTTGTTCCTCACCCTCCCCTGCAAGTACAAGTGACTAGTCAGGTTTATTCTTTTATTCATTTTCTAGGTTTACAGCATTATATGAAAATCACAGCCGATGCCGTTCATAAAAAGGTCAGTCTGATATTTATTCTCAAAGTGTCTGTGCATTGCATAGGTGGAGACTTGCCTTCATAGAAGACAACATTTGAATTTACAGTTCAGTCAGAAGGGACAATGTATACGTCATCACAGGGATGGTATACATAAAATATAGATAGATATGTATTTACAATGCCATTCTGTCTCCTGCATGCTGCTCTCCCCGTTCGGCTCTGTACAGTGGGGTCCTGCTGTATTACGGATGCGCTGGTTCCCTAGCTGTCCATCAAGAATTCCCAGGGTATTGACTATCGAGCAGTGGATGTCCCCGGTGGAGGGGTCTGGGGTAATTTAGTGCAATTTCTTCTCATCTCTGTAGAGTTGTGGGACAGTTGTCGTGGAGCTGTGACCAGCTGAGGGCGGTCTGTCTGCTGCGTCCAGGCTCTGCTACATCTCACATAGGGAACATTGGTTTAATGACTGTCCATTGCTAGTCCTGGACCCACAGAAGCCTGGCAGCTAATCCTAATTCTGAGCCTGGACATCCAGAAGGAACAGTGGCCATCACTGCAGGTCTGGTACTTCCACCTCTTCCGGTGTTTTGCAGTTTTATCATCCATTGAATCAGGTTGGCTTATTGATATAAGGTGTCTGAGGACCTTGGGAAGGAAAAGTACACAATATGGCACCAGAAAGTGTTAAGCTGGTGTCACACATAACGACGACGACAACGACGTCGCTGCTACGTCACCATTTTCTGTGACGTTGCAGCGACGTCCCGTCGCTGTCGCTGTGTGTGACATCCAGCAACGACCTGGCCCCTGCTGTGAGGTCGCCGGTCGTTGCTGAATGTCCAGCTTCATTTTTTGGTCGTCACTCTCCCGCTGTGACACACACATCGCTGTGTGTGACAGCGAGAGAGCGACGAAATGAAGCGATCAGGAGCCGGCACTGGCAGCTGCGGTAAGCTGTAACCAGCGTAAACATCGGGTAACCAAGGGAAGACCTTTCCCTGGTTACCCGATGTTTACGCTGGTTACCAGCCTCCGCTCTTGCTGCCAGCGCCGGCTCCTGCACTGTGACATGTGGCTGCAGTATGCATCGGGTAATTAACCCGATGTATACTGTAGCAAGGAAAGCAAGGAGCCAGCGCTAAGCAGTGCGCGCGGCTCCCTGCTCTCTGCACTGTGACATGTAGCTGCAGCACACATCGGGTTAATTAACCCGATGTGTGCTGCAGGAGAGCAAGGAGCCAGCGCTAAGCGCGGCTCCCTGCTCTCTGAACTGTGACATGTAGCTGCAGCACACATCGGGTTAATTAACCCGATGTGTGCTGCAGGAGAGCAAGGAGCCAGCGCTAAGCGCGGCTCCCTGCTCTCTGAACATGTAGCACAGCGACCTTATGATCGCTGCTTCTGCTGTGTTTGACAGCTAAGCAGCGATCATAACAGCGACTTACAAGGTCGCTGTTACGTCACCGAAAATGGTGATGTAACAGCGACGTCGTTGTCGCTGTCGTTTAGTGTGACACCAGCTTTAGAGCCAAACATTTGGTAAAGGGTTCTGCTACTGTGCTCAATGCACTTGGCCAGGAAAATCCATGAGGCTGGCGGTAATCTGGGCAAGATATCACAAGGACATCCAGAAAAGAACCAAAGTGCAACATGTCCAGGAGGAATGGAAAAAAACAATTCAGGGGATTGTAAGGCTCACTAAAACGATGGTCTGTTGTCACCCCAAGGTCCTGCACTCGGCGTGCATCCTATCCTCGCAGGAACCTAACGGGCATAGGCACTCAAGTAATAACAGCCCATAGGTGTGGCCGCCAGTTGTATGTTGTGGGCCGGGGCAGAGCAGGGCCCTGTGGATCACAAGCTCTAGGCAGCAGCTCCTTGGTCCTGTCTGCTCAATGATATTATTCAAGAAATCACAAGACCTCGATAGTGTCCACTAGTGTCAGGGTTGTGATTTTAGTGCCGCAGGTTCAGTCTAAGGCTAGTTTCACACTTGCGTTGAACGGTATCCGTTGCATTGCGTTGTGTAACGGATGCAACGGATGTGTTGCATATAGTGGCACAGCGGATGCAACGGATGCTGCAAAACAACGCAATTCGTTTTGATTTTTTTTTTTTTACAGTTTTACCAGCGGCAGACTATTGTGAACGATCAGCTGATCTGCAGCCGGCCGCCGGGTGATCAGCTGATCGCTCCCTGCAGCCGACCGCCGGTGATCAGCTGAGCGCTGTCACTTGCCGGCCGCCGGGTGATCAGCTGATCGCTCCCAGTAGCCGGCCGCCGGGTGATCAGCTGATCGCTCCCTGCAGCCGACCGCCGGGTGATCAGCTGAGCACTGTCACTTGCCGGCGCCCGGGCATGCCGGCGGGCGGGCGCTCAGCTGAGCGCTGTCACTCGCCGGCGCCCGGGCATGCCGGCGGGCGGGCGCTCAGCTGAGCGCTGTGACTTGCCGGCGGCCGGGCATGCTGGCGGCCGGTCGCTCAGCTGAGCGCTGTCGCTTGCCGATGGCCGGGCGCTCAGCTGAACGTTCGGCCACCGCGAGCCAAAATAAAGTTTGATTTAAAAAAAAAAAAAAAAGAGCATGCGCAGTGAAATCCAGAGGATTCCGCTGCTTAAAACAAAGTTACATGTTGCGTTCCTCCCGCTGGGCGGAAGCAACGGAGCGTCGCCCAGCGGAAGCAACGCAGGTCCTTTTGGTACAATCCGTCACCTATACAAGTCTATGGGAAACAGCGGAATCCGTTAACGGATTCCGCTGTTTTCCAAAAGGGCGGATTGTAACGGAAGGAAATAAACGCAAGTGTGAAAGTACCCTTAATAAAAAAAAAAAAGATTTTTGTTAAAAAAAAAATAAAAATAAATGACATTAAAATTATGTGCGCACAGTGCGTTTTTCGCGGCGTTTTTGCCCGTTTTTCGGGTGCGTTTTTGCTCAGAAAACTGCATGACTTGGCTTCCCCAGCAAAGTCTATGAGTTTTCATTTTTGCTGTCCGCACACATCTGTTTTTTTTCAGCTGCGTTTTTGTGGTGCCACAAAAACGCAGCATGTCAATTATTCCCGCGTTTTTCACTGCGCTTTTCATCCATTGAGTTCAATGGGATGTTGAAAGACGCAATGAGAAACGCAAATAGCTGCGTTTTGGTGCGTTTCTAAGACCAAAAACGCAGCTATAAACGCAGGAGGTGGGTAGTAAAGTGACATGTACAGGAAGAGGATTCCTTCTGTCAGTAAATGCAGAAGCGTGAATCCTCTCGGTACCGTCACCGCCACTTCCACGTCCCGTCCTGTGCATGTATGCTGCCGTGCGGCGCCATGTTCGGGCAGGAGGTGGAAGCGGCTGCGAAAACAAAAGTTAAAAGTAGAAAAAAAAAAAAAAAAAGTTATACTCACCTGTCTGCAGCTTCCCGGTGCCATGCCCGCTCCCAGCTCCTCTCACGGTATCGCCAGCCCCGCTCCGGCTGTGTGCAGACGGCCGGGAAACCTCCGATGGATGCAGGACCTGGCGATGGATCACCTGATGCAGTCACCTGACGCATCAGCTGATCGTAAGTATCGCGGTGACGCGGGCGCCCGGCCGGTATCAGCGGATGCATCAGGAGACTTCATCCCTGATTACCGGCAGCTGCTGCAGCGATCGGACGGGATCAGACTCCCGCCCCATCACTGCAGGAGCTGCCGGTAATCAGGACATAAGTGAGTATTATTTTTTTTTGCACCGATGCATCAGCTGATTGTATAATCGGCTTTTATAGAATCAGCTGATGTGTGATGTGATTCAGGCACTTGATCCTGACACATCATCTGATCGCTTTGCCTTCCAGCAAACCGATCAGATGATATTGGATCCGGATTGGACAGCGCGGGACCCTGTCCCAGGATTACTGCGGAGGGGGGTTCTTTATTTCAATAAAGATGGAGTCACTAATTGTGTTGTGTTTTATTTCTAATAAAAATATTTTTCTGTGTTGTGGTTTTTTTTATCTTTACTAGAAATTCATGGTGGCCATGTCTAATATTGGCGTGACACCATGAATTTCGGGCTTAGGGCTAGCTGATAATATACAGCTAGCCCTAACTCCATTATTACCTAGCTAGCCACCCGGCTTCAGGGCAGCTGGAAGAGTTGGATACAGCGCAAGAAGATGGCGCTTCTATCAAAGCGCCATTTTCTGGGGTGGCTGCGGGACTGCAATTCACAGCGGGGGTGCCCAGAAAGCATGGGCACCCTGCACTGTGGATTCCAATCCCCAGCTGCCTAGTTGTACCCGGCTGGACTCAAAAATTGGACGAAGCTCACGTCATTTTTTTTAAAAATTATTTCATGAAATTCATGAAATAATTTAAAAAAAAGGGCTTCCCTATATTTTTGGTTCCCAGCCAGGTACAAATAGGCAGCTGGGGGTTGGGGGCAGCCCGTACCTGCCTGCTGTACCCGGCTAGCATACAAAAATATGGCGAAGCCCACGTCATTTTTTTTGTTTGGGGGGGCAAAGAAATCCTGCATACAGTCCTGGAAGGAGGATGCTGAGCCTTGTAGTTCGACAGCTGCTGTCTGCTCTCCTGCATACACTATTGGATGGAGGATGCTGAGCCTTGTAGGTCTGCTCCCCCTGACTCTCCCTCAATCCCTCAAGCATTCAGTCCTGGATGGAGCATGCTGAGCCTTGTAGTTCTGCAGCTGTCTGCTCTTCTGCATACACTAGTGGAGAATGAAGAACACATTGAAGAAGGAAATGACATCAGACCTTTTTTTTTTGTTCACTGATAAAAAAACGCAGCAAAACGCAGAGATCAAAAACGCAGCAAAACGCAGCGTTTTTGTGAGTTTTTAGCGGCCAAAAACGCACAAAAACGCAGCGTCAAAAAGACGCAGTGTGCGCACATAGCCTAAGGACGCTGCTCCTCCTCCCATCAGCCGCTCCCCAACCTGCACAGTCCTTACAGAGTTCTGAATGTGGAGATTGCATTCATTTCTCCGAGGTGTTCAGCCTGAAACAAGAAAACTAAGACGCCAAGAGAGTCATTAGGAGCAGAGAGACGGCCACCGTCAAATGTAAGTGTTCTCGCTTCGGGCTCGTCCCACTAATGCTCTTCTCCAACTTGGGGATCTCTGGATTAAAGTTACCTGAAATACAGGAGGGAAAAGGTGAATGGAGGAAAGCAAGATCTGGTGTCCAACAGTAAAGCAGAAATGGGCTCAAGTGGCAGTCCAAGAGGCGGGCAGAGGGCACGGACCAGAGTCCCAGTCCAAGAGGCGGGCAGAGGGCACGGACCAGAGTCCCAGTCCAAGAGGCGGGCAGAGGGCACGGACCAGAGTCCCAGTCCAAGAGGCGGCCAGAGGGTACGGACCAGAGTATCAGTCCAAGATGCGGGCAAAGGGCAAGGGCCAGAGTCCCAGTCCAAGATGCGGGCAAAGGGCAAGGGCCCCGGTTGCAGTCCGAGATATGGGTGGAGGGTAGGGGTCGAGGTCATAGTCAGAGGTAGGCGGAGGGCATGGGCCGAGGTCAGTCAGGGGATGTAGAGCGTGAAAAAGGTGATTGATGTAGGAAGGTGGAGAGTGAAGGTAGACGAGTGGGATCGTCCATGTGATGTCTGCAGAGGACTTAAACACCAGAGGGGACTAGCGAGACTGAACAACATGTCCCTTGAACACAAAAGTACATTTAAGCCAAGAGGAGACAGCAGATGGAGGTGACCGTCCAGTATGTAGGTCACAATATACATGGCGGCCGCCTACAAGATGCACATTAGACAAGGGTTTACTTACACAACACCCAAGGAGGTTTATATTTATGACAGGAGCAGCAGTGTCTTCGGGAGCCCAAAAACATTAAGCTCAGAGTCGCCCTGTGACACCGTCGTGCAGGCGGCAATAACAGCTAAACACGATGAAGGGAAGCAGCTCGTGTGATGATCTGGCCGGCCAGGAACAATCCAATCTACGTTCCAACAGCAGCAATGAAGCTGGTGTCTTAGTCCCGGGTAGTCAGAGCTCAATCACTAATCCAGTCAAACACTTGGCTGCAATTTCCGAATCTTTCGGGACGACATCGGGCACAAGTAGCAGGTGCCTGCAGACTACCATATTTGATGGGTGTGATGGCCTGTCATGGATGAGGCACGAGACCACTCTGCGGGTCATCAACTACCGATCTGCATCTATGGGCACCTCCTGTAGAATATGATCCGGACACCAGCATGTGAGGAAGTGTGAGAAACTGCTATGAGTCAACCATCCTGCAGGGGGAGACAGCGCACCACGAGTGAGCAGCAGGGCTGTGGAGTCGGTAAGCTAAACCTTCGACTCAGACTCTTCAATTTCCCTTGCACCGACTCAGACTCCACCACTCCGACTCCTACATATATTGCTTATAGTTAGGTGAAAAATTTATTGTAGGACATCAACATGTGTATGTGATCATCAGACATTTAATTTTTATGATACAATAATCAAGATATTTTAATAGAACATAAAATATATTTATTGGATACAACTTTAGAACACAAAAAACTAATAAATTGTAAATATGTAATACAATATGTAATATACAGTAGACTACATATATATCTTGTGTAATATATATACACACACACTGTATAATTATATATTATATATATTACATATTTACAATTTATTAGTTTGTGTTCTAAAGTTGTATTACAATAAATATATTTTATGTTCTATCTAAATATCTTGATTATTGTATCATAAAAATGATTAAATGTCTGATGTTCACATTATACTACAATATATTTTTCACTTAAATATGAGCATTATGCTAAATGTTTAGTATGTTTTTGATGAAAAATGTTTTTTGCCACTTACATAGTGCATTATCTATATATATATATATATATATATATATATATATATATATATATATATATATATATAAAACACTATGTAGGTGGCAAAAAACAGTTTTCAACAAAAACATAGTAAATAACATTTGTGTAGTCTATGAATTTGTTGTAAGACATAGAATTGCCTCCATCAGATCCTCCTTCACAGATGACCTGATCTGACCTAATATTAAGGCTAGAGAACATCCTCTCTACAGTAACATGGGTTGGAGGCAAAGCAATAACCACATGGGCAACATCTCTAACAATTTCCGGGTATAAAGGAATTGCCTCATGCACAGTCAGTTTTGATGAACGGTTGAATTTTTCTATTTCTTTGAGAGCAAGTGAAACATTTTACTGAAATCTGGCCAATCTGCTGCTATAGGAGACGGAGGGAAATCTTTTTCCTTCCGGCAACACTTTGCTGCTTCATGTCATCCAAATACTTCTCAAAGTTAAACTCCTCATCTTCTCAGATTCCTTAATAACAGGGTCGGTACCGCAGGACTGGCGCATAGCAAATGTGGTGCCAATATTCAAAAAGGGGACAAAAACTGAGCCGGGAAATTATAGGCCGGTAAGTTTAACCTCTACGGTTGGTAAAATCCTTGAGGGTTTCTTGAGAGATGCTATACTGGAGTATCTCAAGAAAAATAACCTTATGACAGAGTATCAACATGGGTTTATGAGGGATCGATCCTGTCAAACTAATTTGATCAGCTTCTATGAAGAGGTAAGTTCAAGCCTGGACCAGGGAAATGCAGTGGATGTTGTGTATATGGACTTTTCAAAAGCTTTTGATACGGTGCCACACAAAAGGTTGGTACATAAAATGAGAATAATGGGGATAGGGGAAAATATGTGTAACTGGGTTAAAAACTGGCTCAGTGATAGGAAACAAAGGGTGGTTATTAATGGTACGTACTTGGACTGAGTCTCAGTTCATAGTGGGGTACCACAGGGGTCAGTATTGGGCCCGCTTCTTTTCAACATATTTATAAATTACCTTGTTGGGGGCATGCGGAGTAGAATTTCAATATTTGCAGATGATACTAAACTCTGCAGGGTAATCAATACAGAGGAGGATAATTTTATATTACAGGGAGATTTATGTAAATTGGAGGATTGGGCTGAGAAGTGGCAATTGAAGTTTAATGTAGATAAATGTAAGGTCATGCACTTGGGTAGAGGAAATAACATTTATGATTATGTACTTAATTGTAGAACACTGGGTAAAACAGACACAGAAAAAGACTTGGGTGTATGGGTGGATGGTAAACTTCACTTTAGTGGACAGTGTCAGGCAGCTGCTGCCAGGGCTAATAAAATAATGGGATGTATTAAAAGTGGTATACGTGTTCATGAAAAAAATATAGTTCTACCTCTGTACAAGTCACTAGTGCGACCGCACTTAGAATACTGTGTACAATTCTGGTCACCGATATATAAGAAGGACATAGCTGAACTGGAGAGGGTGCAGAGAAGAGCGACCAAGATTATTAGAGGAATGGGTGGGCTGCAATACCAAGACAGGTTATTAAACTTGGGGTTATTTAGTTTGGAAAAACGAAGGCTTAGGGGGGATCTAATCACAATGTATAAATATATGAGGGGACAGTAGAGACCTTTCCAAAGATCTTTTTACACCTAGGCCTGCGACTGGAACACGGGGGCATCCGCTACGTCTTGAGGAAAGAAGGTTTAATCATAATCACAGACGAGGATTCTTTACTGTACGAGCAGTGAGACTGTGGAACTCTCTGCCGCATGATGTTGTAATGAGTGATTCACTACTAACATTTAAGCAGAGCCTGGACGCCTTTCTTGAAAAATTTAATATTACCAGTTATGTATATTAGATTTTATGACAGGGTATTGATCCAGGGAACTAGTCTGATTGCCGGATGTGGAGTCAGGAAGGAAATTTTTTCCCCATTGGAACTTGTTTGCCACATTGGGGTTTTTTTGCCTTCCTCTGGATCAACATGTTAGGCTACAGGTTGAACTAGATGGACTTAGAGTCTCCCTTCAACCTTAAAAACTACGATACTATGATACTATGATGAGGATGAAGATATGGCAGCAGTAGCACTGTCAGGACCCAAGTCCTCTTGCGCCTGGCAGTCCTGTAGCCGCTCATCCTAACTGCTACCTCACTCAAAGCTTCTTTTCCTTTAGTAAGCTGTTGATCATCAAGCAGTATACGAAGACTTGGGTCCACATAAACAGCTGTCAGAAGAATTTTATTTTCCAATAGCTGTGTATCTCTCCGTTTCATTGAAGCAGAAATGCCATCTGCGATTAAACCTCCTCTTTGGGACAGGCAAAATAGCAAGTTCTTCCACTCCCATATGAAAATGCCAGGAGTTCAATCCTCAGCTTGTAATTTTTTAGTCACGGTAAATGGGTGATTAAGCAATTCCTTCAATTTAGCCACCTGTGTCCAATGACCTTCATTTAAGGTTACTTGAGGGTTTACCATATCTATAAGAAATGATTTTAGTTCAAGCAATCTCTCAGTCATTAAATAAGTGCTGCCTCACCGAGTGGCTTGATCAACAATTGCCCCTTTCCCAGCACATTTCTTCAAGATGGAATCAATTTTAGGGGTTCTGCCGGCAATAACCAACTTCCTCACTTTTCCAATTAGAATTCCAGCATGTCCGCCCAGTTTCACACATCCAGCTTTTCACCAGTTTGGCGGATGCGGCGCACGCCAGTATAGTACGATACAGTACAGTGGCAACACCACAACTTCCGGGTCACATGACAGCATGTGACCGGCGTTTGTCGCGCTGCCACTGTACTGTATACACTGTACTGGAGTGCGCCGCATCCGCCAAACCGGTGAAA
Source organism: Anomaloglossus baeobatrachus (assembly GCF_048569485.1). Lineage (NCBI taxonomy): Eukaryota > Metazoa > Chordata > Amphibia > Anura > Aromobatidae > Anomaloglossus > Anomaloglossus baeobatrachus. The sequence goes on along the minus strand of NW_027442112.1, from coordinate 30,668 downwards.
AGCCGGATGTGTGAAACCGGGGTCCCGGTCTTGCAGACTCTTTCATTGCCAGCTGCAGCGTGTGCACAACACAGCGCATGTGATGAATAGGAAAGTGTTTTGAAGCAGCTTCAACAAGATCATCTAATCCTAAAGTATCATTTTGCTGTTCTTCTGTTGTAATATCTGTTTGTTCCTCCGTTACATGAGCAGCGCTGTGGCTCCATCTCACACATACTAAATCCTAAATTTTCTTCTAGCTGTTGTTCATTACTCTCATTCATCAGTTTAATTGTACTTATCAAGTTTGAACCATTGTCCTTTACAATAGCAAGAACCTGTTCTTTTTTGAGTTGGTAATCTTGCAGAACTTTTTCCACTAAGGCCTGGAGAAGCTGGCTGCTGTGATGAGCTTTACTATCTGTTACTGCCAGTGTCTTGCTAACAATTTCTTTCTTCTTTACAAACATCGAATATTGATGGCAAAATAATTGAGTGAAATGCAGTGACTCTGGGCATCCAGCAAAGGCAATGGGTGACAAGATAGGACATTCAGACACAGCGTTTTGTGAGGATCCTCACAAAGAATGAGCAGTCAGCTTGTGTGGCCTTTTTCTAATGCTTTTTTATGAGCTCAAAAACCTTTCAGGTGATGCAGTTTTTTAAAAAGCTGATCTGCTTTTGCAGCTGACAAATGTATCCTCAAAAAACGCAGCAAAAACGCTGTGTGTGAATGTAGCCTTAGATCAGGAACAGAACAGCCATTTATAGGACATTTCATAACTTTCCCAAATTCCTATGAAAAAATATTCAACACATTCTGCATTGCACTACTGTCCCCAATTTATTATATATTCTAGGAGTCGGAGCCGGTTCATTTTATACCGACTCCGACTCCATCAAAATGAGCTGCGACTTCGGCTCCATCAAAATTAGCTCCGACTCCGGCTCCGACTCCATCAAAATTAGCTCCGACTCCACGACTCCAACTCCACAGCCCTGGTGAGCAGAATCACCTAGGTCTTCAATCTTCACCTCTGGTCCTATCGTGAATTGGGGCAGGGTGGGAGCGTGCTTCTCTCCAGAATGAGCCGCTGCGGGGGAAGGACAACACCATTACCACGCGCCTGACGTAGTCCTGACAACAGTAAGCAATCACCATCCCCCCAGGTCCCAGGTTTTAAACACTTACTGGTTGCGCAGCACACGGACACTTTCATCTTCAGGCACGAGTGCCGGTGGTTGTGGGTTGGTGTTGCTGGAAAAAGAAAAAAAAAAACAATAAGAATGGGTGCAATGTAAAAATTAAGACTAAAATACCAGGAGGAACAACTGAAGGGTTCAACTGAGTATCAGCAGGAGGGATCCTGTAAGGGGACCGGGGATGTCCATCCACCGGACGACAGAAGACTGCAGCGGGAGCCTCCACCTGCATGCTGTGATTAGTGCCCCCTCACATGTGACTTGGGAGTGAGGCCATCCCCCTTACATCCGGCAGAATTTGGGGTGCGAGGAGCCCATACATCAGCCGGACAGATCCCGCAATCCGGTGTGAGCCTTCTCTCTGGGGTAGATGGATGACAGTGATCACTCGCAGACTCAGAGGCAGCGGCTGCTCCTGTGTCAGTGAGCAACATCCACTGCACTGATCACATGTGCAATTCTATATTTTGACCACTAGGGTGAGATATGCACCAGTCTTATTACACCGCTGTATACAGGCATCCGTATTATAGGACAGTGCAGGCATGCAATACATGGTGCACAAACCCAGAGTCAGATGACACATCCTCCATCTAACAAACACAAGGTAAGACGCTCCCCTGTCGGAGGCTGCAGGCGGCTCACCACTGGGCTAAAATGTAACGCCTTGGTTCTGTTCCTGGGACACTGAGATCTCCAGCGCGCTTGCTGAATGTACTTGATGGCCCCAATGCGGCTCTACCCTCCGGTACTCACAGATGTAGTAGTAGTTGTGTCCCGCGTGGAACTCGTACCCCAGAGAAAAGGCGCTGTACCGCTGAAACTTCTCCGAGAACTTGATGGGGCTGTGTGGGGAGTGCGGCCGGTTACATTCCCAGCGCTTGAAGCCATGGCTGGTGTTGCAGGAGTGGTAGCCCTCATAATTCACCATGTACAGGATATACTGCTCCATCCGGTGATCTGCCATCATATCGTTATAATGTGGGCAGTAAATGTCAAGGTAGTCGTTAACATTCACCTGAACCGTGTAGTCATTGCGCCGCAAACTGGAACGAAAAAAAAAAAGCCATTAGTCCCATCAGCCGAGCCACCCCGCAGAGCAGGGACCCCTTTAGCCTCCCCGCAGGAGCCGACCCCCGGGATATCCTGATCCCCAAACACCACACCATCTTTACACCAGAAGCCAGATAGAGTCTGCTGAAAAGCTTCTGACAGGCCGCCTCTGGTCACGTGTGTCCGTCCGGTGTATAGCTTCTGCCTCCGGAAGCCACACAAAGTATTACACTTTTAAAAAAGTGTAACCCCTCCCCTCTGCCTATACACCCTCCCGTGGATCACGGGCTCCTCAGTTTTGGTGCAAAAGCAGGAAGGAGAAAACTTATAAATTGGTCTAGGGTAAATGCAATCCGAAGGATGTTCGGAGAACTGAAAACCATGAACCAAAAGAACAATTCAACATGAACAACATGTGTACACAAAAGAACAACCAGCCCGAAGGGTACAGGGGCGGGTGCTGGGTCTCCCAATAGGAGCTAGAAGAAAAGGAATTTACGGTAAGTAAACAAAATTCCCTTCTTCTTTGTCGCTCCATTGGGAGACCCAGACAATTGGGACGTCCAAGAGCAGTCCCTGGATGGGTAAAAGAATACCTCAATAAAAAAGAGCCGAAAAAAAGGCCCCCTCTTACAGGTGGGCAACCGCCGCCTGAAGGACTCGCCTACCTAGACTGGCGTCTGCCGAAGCATAGGTATGCACTTGATAGTGTATCGTGAAAGTGTGCAGACTAGACCACGTAGCTGCCTGACACACCTGCTGAGCCGTAGCCCGGTGCCGCAAAGCCCAGGACGCACCCACGGCTCTGGTAGAATGGGCTTTCAGCCCTGAAGGAAGCGGAAGCCCAGCAGAACAGTAGGCTTCGAGAATCGGTTCCTTGATCCACCGAGCCAAGGTTGACTTGGAAGCCTGCGAACCCTTACGCTGGCCAGCGACAAGGACAAAGAGCGCATCTGAACGACGCAGGGGCGCCGTGCGAGACACGTAGAGCCGGAGTGCTCTCACTAGATCCAAAGAGTGCAAATCCTTTTCACACTGGTGAATTGGATTAGGGCAAAATGAAGGTAAGGAGATATCCTGATTGAGATGAAAAGGAGATACCACCTTAGGGAGAAATTCCGGGACCGGACGCAGGACCACCTTATCCTGGTGAAACACCATGAAGGGGGCTTTGCATGACAGCGCTGCTAGCTCAGACACTCTCCGAAGTGATGTGACTGCCACTAGGAAGGCCACCTTCTGCGAAAGACGTGATAGAGAGACATCCCGCAGCGGCTCGAAAGGTGGTTTCTGAAGAGCCGTTAGCACCCTGTTAAGATCCCAGGGTTCCAGCGGACGCTTGTAAGGTGGGACTATGTGGCAAACTCCCTGCAGGAACGTGCGAACCTGCGGAAGCCTGGCTAGACGCTTTTGAAAAAACACGGAGAGCGCCGATACTTGGCCCTTGAGAGAGCCGAGTGACAAACCCTTGTCCATTCCGGATTGAAGGAATGAAAGAAAAGTGGGTAAGGCAAACGGCCATGGAGGAAGACCGTTAGTAGCGCACCAGGATAGGAAGATTTGCCAAGACCTATAATAGATCTTGGCGGACGTAGGCTTCCTGGCCTGTCTCATGGTGGCAATGACATCCTGAGATAACCCTGAAGACGCTAGGAGCCAGGACTCAATGGCCACACAGTCAGGTTGAGGGCCACAGAATTCAGATGGAAAAACGGGCCTTGTGACAGCAAGTCTGGGCGGTCTGGAAGCGCCCACGGTTGACCCACCGTGAGATGCCACAGATCCGGGTACCACGACCGCCTCGGCCAGTCTGGAGCGACGAGAATGGCGCGACGGCAGTCGGACCTGATCTTGCGTAGTACTCTGGGCAGCATCGCCAGAGGAGGAAACACATAAGGCAGTCGAAACTGCGACCAATCCTGAACTAACGCGTCCGCCGCCAGAGCTCTGTGATCCTGAGACCGTGCCATGAATGCCGGGACTTTGTTGTTGTGCCGTGACGTCATGAGATCGACGTCCGGCGTGCCCCAGCGGCGACAGATCTCCCAAAACACGTCTGGGTGTAGAGACCATTCCCCCGCGTCCATGCCCTGACGACTGAGAAAATCTGCTTCCCAGTTTTCTACGCCCGGGATGTGAACTGCGGAGATGGTGGAGGCTGTGGCTTCCACCCACTGCAGAATCCGTCGGACTTCCTGGAAGGCTTGACGACTGCAAGTGCCGCCTTGGTGGTTGGTGTATGCGACGGCAGTGGCGTTGTCCGACTGGATACGGATCTGCCTGCCCTCCAGCCACCGATGAAAAGCCAATAGGGCTAGATACACTGCCCTTCTCTCCAGAATATTGATCTGAAGGGATGACTCTATCAGAGTCCAGGTTCCATGAACCCTGTGGTGGAGAAAAACCGCTCCCCAACCTGACAGGCTCGCGTCCGTGGTGACCACAGCCCAGGTTGGGGGTAGGAAGGATTTTCCCTGCGACAGAGAATTGGGAAGGAGCCACCACTGAAGTGACGTCTTGGTTGCAAGGGAAAGAGAGACGTTTCTGTCGAGGGAAGCCGTACTCTTGTCCCATTTGCGGAGAATGTCCCATTGGAGTGGCCGAAGATGGAATTGCGCGAACGGGACTGCCTCTATAGCTGCCACCATCTTCCCCAGGAAGTGCATGAGGCGCCTTAAGGGGTGTGACTGACTCCGAAGAAGGGATTGCACCCCTGCCTGCAAAGAAAGCTGTTTGTCGCTCGGATGCTTGACTAACGCTTGCTGGGTATGAAACTCCATCCCAAGGTACGTCAGTGATTGGGTCGGTGTCAACGTGGATTTCGGGAAGTTGATGATCCACCCGAACCGCTGGAGAGTCGCCAGAGCGACAGATAGACTTTGTTGACACGCCACCCGAGACGGGGCCCTGACTAGGAGATCGTCCAGGTAGGGAATCACCGAGTGGCCCTGAGAATGCAGGACCACCACAACGGATGCCATGACTTTTGTGAAAACCCGTGGGGCTGTCGCCAAGCCGAAAGGCAATGCCACGAACTGGAGGTGTTCGTCCCCGATGGCGAAACGCAGGAAACGTTGATGCTCGGGTGCGATCGGTACATGGAGATAAGCATCCTTGATGTCGATGGATGCTAGGAAGTCTCCTTGTGACATCGAGGCGATGACCGAGCGGAGAGATTCCATGCGGAACCGTCTGGTTCTCACATGTCTGTTGAGTAGCTTGAGGTCCAGAACGGGACGGAATGACCCGTCCTTTTTTGGCACCACGAACAAGTTGGAGTAAAATCCGCGACCACGTTCCTGAAGGGGAACGGGGATCACGACTCCTTCCATCTTTAGAGCGGCCACTGCCTGAAAAAGTGCGTCGGCCTGAGCGGGGGGCGGAGAGGTTCTGAAGAAACGAGCCGCAGGACGAGAGCTGAACTCTATCCTGTAACCATGAGACAGAATGTCTCTCACCCATTGGTCTTGAACATGTGGCCACCAGGCGTCGCCAAAGCGGGAGAGCCTGCCACCGACCGAGGATGCGGCCGGGGGAGGCCGAGAGTCATGAGGAAGCAGTCTTGGAGGCAGTGCGTCCTGCGGCCTTTTGTGGACGAGACTTGGATCGCCACGCATAGGAGTTCCTCTGGCCTTTCTCCGGCCTGTTGGACGAAGAGGATTGGGACTTGGCGGAGGGACGAAAGGACCGAAATCTCGATTGAATTTTTCTCTGTTGAGGTCTCTTAGGTTTGGCCTGGGGTAAGGAGGAATCCTTTCCTTTGGATTCCTTAATAATCTCATCCAATCGTTCGCCAAACAAACGGTCGCCAGAAAACGGCAAACCGGTTAAGAACCTCTTGGAAGCCGAGTCTGCCTTCCATTCGCGCAGCCACATGGCCCTGCGGACTGCCACAGAGTTAGCGGATGCTACAGCCGTACGGCTAGCAGAGTCCAGGACGGCGTTCATGGCGTAGGACGAAAAAGCTGACGCCTGAGAGGTCAAAGACGCAACTTGCGGAGCAGAATTACGTGTGACAGCATTAATCTCAGTCAGACAAGCCGAGATAGCTTGGAGTGCCCACACGGCTGCAAAGGCCGGGGCAAAAGACGCGCCCGTGGCCTCATAGATGGACTTCACCAGGAGCTCTATCTGTCTGTCAGTGGTATCCTTTAGGGATGAGCCATCTGCAACTGACACCACGGATCTAGCCGCCAATCTGGAGACTGGAGGATCCACTTTGGGACAGTGAGCCCAACCCTTAACGACTTCAGATGGGAAGGGGTAACGCGTGTCAGTGTTTCTCCTGCTGAGACGCCGACTCCTCTACAGGAGGAGGCGGGGGAGAGAGATCCAACACCTGGTTGATGGACGAGATAAGATCATTTACTAAGGCGTCCCCTTCAGGTGTATCAAGGTAAAGACCGATGGGTGAGAGACGTGTCTCCTGCCCTAATACACCACCCCCATCATCAGCCCCCACACAGCGCTCCTGCCCTAATACACCCCCATCATCAGCCCCCACAGGGCGCTCCTGCCCTAATACACCACCATCCCCCATCATCAGCCTCCACAGGGCGCTCCTGCCCTAATATACCCCCACCCCCATCATTAGCCCCCACACGGCGCTCCTGCCCTAATATACTGTCAGGGCCGGGAAGGCTTGTAGGCCCAGGGGGTGGATCCACTGGACCTTGCACCCCACCGGAGGGCAGGGTACACGGCAGCCGGAGCACCGGCATGGCAGGGACAAGTATAAGCAGGTCACCAGAGTCACAGAGTTCTTTAGGACAGTAAAGTAAACAGGCACAGGTACCAGAGAGCAAAGACACGAAGTCAGCAGGACACGGCACCAGAGGACCTGAGCACCTAGCTCATAAGACTATGCTACAAGACACGTTGATCAGGCCCCGCCCACATGGAAAGGAAAGTCTTATATACTCAGCACAGCCCTATGTCATTTCCTGCTTCAGGTGTGCTGGGCCCATAAGACCAGGAGAGTGGGCGCAGCCTGGTCCTATACAGAACCATGAGGCTAAGACTCAGAGTCAGACTCCTGAGACCAGGAACAGGACTCAGGGGAGCAAGAGCGGGAGCGGCAGCCATGACCAGTGGACACGTGGACTGGATCAGTGAGCAAGGAGCGGTGGTGCGATGGCGATACTGGAGGAGCGGTGGTGCGATGCAGGGACCGTCTCAGTGGGTAAGGAGTGGTGCTGGGACACGGGGAGCGTGACAGTACCCCCCCCCTGAAGCCCCCCTCCCCGCGGCCGGGACATGTAGGCGCGCCGAAGAGGGGCAGCAACGTACTTCCGGGACAACCAGGACCGGGCCTCAGGACCGCAATCCACCCAATCGACCAGGAAGGACTGCTTACCCCGGACTGTTTTCATGGCCACTATGTCCCGTATCGGGGAACCCATGTCAGCGGCAAGGGAGGCAATGGAAAGGGGAGGACCGTCAGAAACAGGACTGGAGTCTCGGACGGCCGGATCGGGCGTCTCGGACTGGGTACAGGACAGTGTCTCATCCTCGGTAGCCGGTGGCATCAAAGTCTCAATTGTCAGGGACGGTGGAACGACGCTGGAGTGCGTCGTCTCCTCTGGTTCCGGTGGCACCACAGGCACAAGTGACAGGAGTTGTGGTACGGCACTGGACTGCGTCGTCACCTCTTCAGGGGTCGGTGGTTCCAACGGTTCAGGTGACAGGGACTGAGGAACAGGCTGTAGGCAGTGGTCATGACACAAGGGTCCCCAGCGGGAAATAGCGCCAGAGCGCCAACTAATGGCAGGGTCATGGAGTTGAAGCCAGGGCAGACCCAGCAGGAGCTCAGGAGCCATTCTTGGGATGACATAGAAGGCTATAGTCTCGGTATGCGAAGCGCCAACCTGGAGGTTCACGGGTTCGGTGGTAAACCGGACAGGTTTGTAGAGCGGTTTTCCGTCCACTGAGGCGAACCAGAGAGGCTTCTTCAGCGGGGTGACAGGGACCTGGTATTTGTCTACCGTGGCCTGGTGAATAAAGTTGCCTGCTGCCCCGGAATCGATGTGGGCCTCAGCTGAAAACCGGGTCCCCTCTGTCGTCACCCGGACAGTCTGTTTAACTGGAACCAAAGGGATTTCGGTGGCAAGGATGGCGGTTCCCACCATCCCTTGGACCTGGGGTCTACTTGGTTTCTCCGGGCAAGAACGGAGCATATGTGAACCGTCTCCGCAATAGAAGCACAGGCCCCGGGCGAGCCGTTCTGCACGGCGTTGCTTGGCTTGGGTCAGACGGTCCACTTGCATGGGTTCTGGCGATAAGTCACGGAAAGGCAGGGACGAGGGAGCGGTAGGTCTCTGCGGGGGCAAGGCATGGCAAGGTGGTCGCTTCTCCCGGACTCTTTCTTTGGTACGCTCCTGAAAGCGGAGGTCAATCCGGGTGGCCAGGGAAATCAAAGCATCCAGGGTGCGTGGAACATCACGGCCGGCTAGTTCGTCTTTAATACGACCCGAGAGACCCTCCCAAAAGGCCGCTGTTAAGGCCTCATTGTTCCAGCCCAGCTCCGAAGCGAGCGTGCGGAACTGGATGGCGTATTGGCCGACTGTTTGGGTCCCTTGGCGTAGCCGGAGGAGCGTAGAGGTCACTGCGGTAGTTCGTCCGGGTTCGTAGAAGGTGCCCCTGAAGGCTCGCAGGAACTCCTGGATGTCGGTGATCATCGGGTCCTCATTTTCCCACAGGGGGTTAATCCAGGCCAGGGCTTCGCCTTCCAGGTGTGACATCAGGAACGCCACCTTGGCCTGGTCTGAGGCAAACAAGTGCGGGAGCAACTGGAAGTGCAGGGAGCACTGGTTCAGGAAACCGCGGCAGGACTTGGGATCCCCTGCATAGCGAGGCGGAGCAGCGAGGAGCAGTTGCGAGGCCGTGGAGGAAACTGGTTCGGACCTGGAGACTGGTTGCTGCGTGGACTCAGACGAGGCGGCGGTCTGCAGCGTATATAACCGATGGTCCACGGACGCCAGGAATTTCAGCATCCGGTTCAGGGTTTCACGCTGTTGTGCCAGCTCCTGGCGCAGCTCAGCCAGCTCTGATGTTTGTGCTCCAGCGGGATCCATGGCCTGATCAAACTGTCAGGGCCGGGAAGGCTTGTAGGCCCAGGGGGTGGATCCACTGGACCTTGCACCCCACCGGAGGGCAGGGTGCACGGCAGCCGGAGCACCGGCGTGGCAGGGACAAGTATAAGCAGGTCACCAGAGTCACAGAGTTCTTTAGGACAGTAAAGTAAACAGGCACAGGTACCAGGGAGCAAAGACACGAAGTCAGCAGGACACGGCACCAGAGGACCTGAGCACCTAGCTCATAAGACTATGCTACAAGACACGTTGATCAGGCCCCGCCCACATGGAAAGGCAAGTCTTATATACCCAGCACAGCCCTATGTCATTTCCTGCTTCAGGTGTGCTGGGCCCATAAGACCAAGAGAGTGGGCGCGGCCTGGTCCTATACAGAACCATGAGGCTAAGACTCAGAGTCAGACTCCTGAGACCAGGAACAGGACTCAGGGGAGCAAGAGCGGGAGCGGCAGCCATGACCAGTGGACACGTGGACTGGATCAGTGAGCAAGGAGCGGTGGTGCGATGGCGATACTGGATCAGTGGGTACGGAGCGGTGGTGCGATGCAGGGACCGGCTCAGTGGGTAAGGAGTGGTGCTGGGACACGGGGAGCGCGACATATACCACCACTCCCATCATCAGCCCCCACACAGCGCTCCTGCCCTAATACACCCCCACCCCAATCATCAGCCCCCACACAGCGCTCCTGCCCTAATACACCCCCACCCCCATCATCAGCCCCCACACAGCGCTCCTGCCCTAATACACCCCCACCCCCCATCAGCCCCACACAGCGCTCCTGCCCTAATACACCCCCACCCCCCATCAGCCCCACACAGCGCTCCTGCCCTAATACACCCCCACCCCCCCATCAGCCCCCACACATCACTCATGCCCCAATACACCCCTACGCAGCGATCTTGCCCTAATACACCCCCACAACCCCATCATTAGCCCCCACACAGCGCTCTTGCCCTAATACACCCCCACCCCCCCATCATCAGCCCCCACACAGCGCTCCTGCCCTAATACACCCCCACCCCCCCATCAGCCCCCACACAGCACTCATGCCCCAATACACCCCCACGCAGCGATCTTGCCCTAATACACCCCCACAACCCCATCATTAGCCCCCACACAGCGCTCCTGCCCTAAAACACCCCCACCCCAATCATCAGCCCCCACACAGCGCTCCTGCCCTAATACACCCCCACCCCCATCATCAGCCCCCACACAGCGCTCCTGCCCTAATACACCACCACCCCCCATCAGCCCCACACAGCGCTCCTGCCCTAATACACCCCCACCCCCCATCAGCCCCACACAGCGCTCCTGCCCTAATACACCCCCACGCAGCGATCTTGCCCTAATACACCCCCACAACCCCATCATTAGCCCCCACACAGCGCTGGAAATTGAGATGGAGGAGGAGATGGGGATATATACAAAGAGGAGGAGGAGGAGGAGAGTACAGGGATATGTATGAGGAAGAGGAGGATAGGAGGGGTATCTCTACGGGCCGCTGGAGAGGACGAGGGATCTTTATGAGGGTGGAGGAGACGAAGGAGGGGGAGCTATATGGGGCAGCGACGAAGAGGAATCTATACAGGGGCAAAGGAGAGAGGGGGATTTATACAGTGGAGAAGGGGAGCTGTGCAGGGCAGTGGAGGATCCGTGCGGGAGAAGCAGAAAGGAGAGGAGGGGGAAGCGTGCGGGGCCCGAGGAAAGGACAACCTGCATAGGGGCGGAGCAGAGGGCAACCTGCATAGGGGCGGAGCAGAGGGCAATCTGCATAGGGGCGGAGGAGAGGGCAACCTGTATAGGGGCGGAGGAGAGGGCAACCTGCATAGGGGCGGAGGAGAGGGCAACCTGCATAGGGGCGGAGCAGAGGGCAACCTGCATAGGGGCGGAGCAGAGGGCAACCTGCATAGGGGCGGAGCAGAGGGCAACCTGCATAGGGGCGGAGCAGAGGGCAACCTGCATAGGTGCGGAGCAGAGGGCAACCTGCATAGGGGCGGAGCAGAGGGCAACCTGCATAGGGGCGGAGCAGAGGGCAACCTGCATAGGGGCGGAGCAGAGGGCAACCTGCATAAGGGCGGAGCAGAGGGCAACCTGCATAGGGGCGGAGGAGAGGGCAACCTGCATAGGGGAGGAGCAGAGGGCAACCTGCATAGGGGCGGAGCAGAGGGCAACCTGCATAGGGGCGGAGCAGAGGGCAACCTGCATAGGGGCGGAGCAGAGGGCAACCTGCATAGGGGCGGAGCAGAGGGCAACCTGCATAGGGGCGGAGCAGAGGGCAACCTGCATAGGGGCGGAGCAGAGGGCAACCTGCATAGGGGCGGAGCAGAGGGCAACCTGCATAGGGGCGGAGCAGAGGGCAACCTGCATAGGGGCGGAGCAGAGGGCAACCTGCATAGGGGCGGAGCAGAGGGCAACCTGCATAGGGGCGGAGCAGAGGGCAACCTGCATAGGGGCGGAGCAGAGGGCAACCTGCATAGGGGCGGAGGAGAGGGCAACCTGCATAGGGGCGGAGCAGAGGGCAACCTGCATAGGGGCGGAGCAGAGGGCAACCTGCATAGGGGCGGAGCAGAGGGCAACCTGCATAGGGGCGGAGCAGAGGGCAACCTGCATAGGTGCGGAGCAGAGGGCAACCTGCATAGGGGCGGAGCAGAGGGCAACCTGCATAGGGGCGGAGCAGAGGGCAACCTGCATAGGGGCGGAGCAGAGGGCAACCTGCATAGGGGCGGAGCAGAGGGCAACCTGCATAGGGGCAGAGCAGAGGGCAACCTGCATAGGGGCAGAGCAGAGGGCAACCTGCATAGGGTCGTGTATTGCAAATATAAAAATGGCTATTTTTTGAGTCTATACATTATGTTAAACTATAACATATTGATTAATCAGACAGACAAAGTGTACATGGTTACAAAATCTTGTATATACTTAAGGATTTCTGTGTGTTTGTCTTGAATATACAGACAGACAATATACCATTGTAACAGAAACCTTATGATTTACTTACATCAAATATCTGATGGTTTTGTGTGTTTGCTATCCATTGAAATAGAAACTCTCATCTATTTAGTTCACAATCTGATGTTTTATGTGTTTGCTATATACACAGACAGACAATATATCCATTTACCTATCTCAAATACCTGATGTGTATTCTTGGGAGATTTGAATGTCTGTGGGTTTATTACCCCATTGTCTGATGTGTGGTGTACCTCTGATTCATCTATGCCCAATGACTGGCCATCAAAGGGCATGGTTCAATAAGACTACAACACATTAACTTTAAGGCTTGTAATATTGTTCAAGCCTCTATAAGATCAGCTGAAGTATAGCACAGACATAAGCTCGTGTTTGCTGCCTCCGTGAGACGTCCGGGCAGTGATGTCCAGGAGTTCTCTGTCTATGTCCTGCTTCTCTGACCTCCAGACAGATGATGTCCAAAGCTCCTTGGTGATGTAAGTATATTTAACTGTACTTAGCCTTTGTATGTTCAATATACAAAAGTGTACGTAATATCATACTTTTCCTTTAAGTTTGTATTTCACATTAACCTTTATAATAAAATTACTTATTTGCCTTCTTTAAAGCCGTATCTGAACCTTAGTGTTAAAAATATTAGCAAAACATTTGGCGCTGCGAGCAGGGTATACGCAGAAGGCTTTGAGTATTTTTGTTAGTGTGATATTGCGTAAAATATGCCTCTTTTTAAGAAAAAAGTGGTTGTGAGTGAATGCATTGAGATTCCAGGTTGGGAACAGAGTCCCTATGATATTTTGGCAACCAAGTGGTCGCAAAGTGTTGGTTTGAGTGAACCATGGGACAAATGTTTGAAAAATGCTGAACCTGTAGATGTGGTTGAATGCTTGCAGAAAGTGAAAGTGGAGAAAGGTAAAGAATTGGGCGCTGTTGGTAGGCGTGGATGGATCCTGTTGTCTGCATATAGAAAACAGCATCAGGAAAAGATACGTATGGTAACAAAAGCTCAGGAATTAGGGAGACAGTTGTGTGAGGTCCAGACTGCATTGGTCACAGCACAGTGTCAGAATAAGTGGTCAGTGCACAAGTGTGATGGATATCAGCATGATGCAGACAAGTCTGCTGTATGTATAGAGCAGTATAAATACAGAAAGAAGAGAGGGAAGGAGAATAGAAAGGAAGGAGCTTTGGCCATAGCCAGAGCAGGGACAGAGGGGAACTCAGATGAGTGGAATGGTGACGCATGGAACTCATCTGATTCTGAAAACGTCCCCGATCCAGACCAGAAGGATGAACATGTCAGTGGGGAGAAGGAAAGTGATCCTCCTCTTCACCCAATAAAAGTTCATCCTATATACCATAGACAAGTTGTAGAAACAGCTACAGGTAAACAGAACAGGAATATGGTACAGGATTGCAGTCAGCTTCATCATCATTTTTCACAAAGGCCAAATGAACCTTTGATAGCTTGGATCAGGGGTGGGCAATTAATTTTCCCATGGGGCCACATGAGAAATTGGGATGGTTTTAGAGGGCCGGACTAATATAATTAACTCAGTTTTACCCAATACTGTATATAGCATATATACTATCCCTTCATATACAAACAGTAAGTTACGGACTGTGTGACCCCTCGTGGCCCTGCACGCACACATGTCCTTTCTTTCTCTGGCAGCACGGGTGTCACACGGATCGCACACTGATGTGATCTGTGTGACATCAGTGTGACAAATACCAGAGAAAACACGGGTCTTTTTAATAAAAAGATTTTCTATATTTACCTCTCTCCAGCGCTGCTGTCTCTGCTGCCTCCCGCTCCTTATCGCTGGTAATTATACTCACTGAATATTCACTGCAGTGAGCAGCTGGAAGCAGGGACAGCGCTGGGGACCGCATCGCTGGGTGAGTATACAGGTGTGTGTGTGTATGTTGAGAACCTGGAAGCCGGAGCATCTCGGGGACTCGTCACAGTTCCCAATGAACTCTGATGAACCCATGAAGCTGTAGCGTGGGTGTCGCAGGATGGTCATCAAAGTTCATTGGAAACTCTGATGACCTCCTGGAGGTCACTGTGCTTGCAGAATACTCACCTGTCCCTGCGGTGATGTCCTCAACGGTGCTGTGCCCGGTGCTGTCATCGCGATGCTCCGGCTTCCAGGTCCTGAGTGCGGTGAATAATCAATGAATGAGTGGTGGTCAGGAGCTGGAGGCAGCAGAGCTGAAGAAAGCAGGTAAATATGGAAAATCTTTTTATTTCACAGACTCGTGTTTTCTCCGGTACCTGTCACATGTATGCAAACAGGTACCAGAGAAACGCAATCAGGCCCTGTAATGGCGGTATGGCGCTGCAGGGGGCGGGGAGAGAGCACGTGGTACCCGATGTAACTCCAGTACCACTCACAGTTACGGGCTTATCTCTCTGCACGCACGCACACATACATACACACACGCACACGCTATATACATATATACACAAACAATCCCCATATACTACATCACTACACCCCCATATACACCTGTAATATACATCACTACACCCACATATACACCTGTAATATACATCACTGCACCCCCATATATACCTGTAATATACATCACTGCACCCCCATATATACCTGTAATATACATCACTGCACCCCCATATACACCTGTAATATACATCACTACACCCCCATATATACCTGTAATATACATCACTACACCCCCATATACACCTGTAATATACATCACTTCACCCATATATACACCTGTAATATACATCACTTCACCCCCATATACACCTGTAATATACATCACTGCACCCCCATATACACCTGTAATATACATCACTGCACCCCCATATACACCTGTAATATACATCACTACACCCACATATACACCTGTAATATACATCACTACACCCCCATATATACCTGTAATATACATCACTACACCCCCATATACACCTGTAATATACATCACTTCACCCATATATACCTGTAATATACATCACTTCACCCCCATATACACCTGTAATATACATCACTGCACCCCTATATACACCTGTAATATACATCACTGCACCCCCATATACACCTGTAATATACATCACTGCACCCCTATATACACCTGTAATATACATCACTTCACCCATATATACCTGTAATATACATCACTTCACCCCCATATACACCTGTAATATACATCACTTCACCCATATATACCTGTAATATACATCACTTCACCCCCATATACACCTGTAATATACATCACTTCACCCATATATACCTGTAATATACATCACTTCACCCCCATATACACCTGTAATATACATCACTTCACCCATATATACCTGTAATATACATCACTTCACCCCCATATACACCTGTAATATACATCACTTCACCCCCATATACACCTGTAATATACATCACTGCACCCCCATATACACCTGTAATATACATCACTACACCCCCATATACACCTGTAATATACATCACTTCACCCCCATATACACCTGTAATATACATCACTTCACCCCCATATACACCTGTAATATACATCACTGCACCCCCATATACACATGTAATATACATCACTTCACCCCCATATACACCTGTAATATACATCACTTCACCCCCATATACACCTGTAATATACATCACTTCACCCCCATATACACCTGTAATATACATCACTTCACCCCCATATACACCTGTAATATACATCACTTCACCCCCATATGCACCTGTAATATACATCACTTCACCCCCATATACACCTGTAATATACATCACTTCACCCCCATATACACCTGTAATATACATCACTTCACCCCCATATACACCTGTAATATACATCACTTCACCCCCATATACACCTGTAATATACATCACTGCACCCCCATATACACCTGTAATATACATCACTGCACCCCCATATACACCTGTAATATACATCACTTCACCCCCATATACACCTGTAATATACATCACTACACCCCCATTTACACCTGTAATATACATCACTGCACCCCCATATATACCTGTAATATACATCACTACACCCCTATATACACCTGTAATATACATCACTACACCCCCATATACACCTGTAATATACATCACTGCACCCCCATATACACCTGTAATATACATCACTACACCCACATATACACCTGTAATATACATCACTACACTCCTATATACACCTGTAATATACATCACTTCACCCCCATATACACCTGTAATATACATCACTTCACCCCCATATACACCTGTAATATACATTACTGCACCCCCATATACACCTGTAATATACATCACTTCACCCCCATATATACCTGTAATATACATCACTACACCCCCATATACACCTGTAATATACATCACTGCACCCCCATATATACCTGTAATATACATCACTACACCCCTATATACACCTGTAATATACATCACTACACCCCCATATACACCTGTAATATACATCACTGCACCCCCATATACACCTGTAATATACATCACTACACTCCTATATACACCTGTAATATACATCACTGCACCCCCATATATACCTGTAATATACATCACTACACCCCTATATACACCTGTAATATACATCACTGCACCCCCATATACACCTGTAATATACATCACTGCACCCCCATATACACCTGTAATATACATCACTGCACCCCCATATACACCTGTAATATACATCACTGCACCCCCATATACACCTGTAATATACATCACTGCACCCCCATATACACCTGTAATATACATCACTGCACCCCCATATACACCTGTAATATACATCACTACACCCCTATATACACCTGTAATATACATCACTGCACCCCTATATACACCTGTAATATACATCACTACACCCCTATATACACCTGTAATATACATCACTACACCCCTATATATACCTGTAATATACATCACTACACCCCTATATACACCTGTAATATACATCACTGCACCCCCATATACACCTGTAATATACATCACTACACCCCTATATACATCTGTAATATACATCACTGCACCCCTATATACACTTGTAATATACATCACTGCACCCCTATATACACTTGTAATATACATCACTACATCCACATATACACCTGTAATATACATCACTACACCCCTATATACACTTGTAATATACATCACTACACCCCTATATACACCTGTAATATACATCACTACAGCCCTATATACACCTGTAATATACATCACTACACCCCTATATACACCTGTAATATACATCACTGCACCCCCATATACACCTGTAATATACATCACTACACCCCCATATACACCTGTAATATACATCACTACACCCCTATATACACCTGTAATATACATCACTACACCCCTATATACACCTGTAATATACATCACTACACCCCTATATACACCTGTAATATACATCACTAGACCCCTATATACACCTGTAATATACATCACTACACCCCTATATACACCTGTAATATACATCACTACACCCCTATATACACCTGTAATATACATCACTACACCCCTATATACACCTGTAATATACATCACTACACCCCTATATACACCTGTAATATACATCACTACACCCCTATATACACCTGTAATATACATCACTGAACCCCTATATACACCTGTAATATACATCACTACACCCCTATATACACTTGTAATAGACATCACTACATCCACATATACATCACTAGACCCCTATATACTACACCTGTAAAACTACATTGCCATATACTACATCACTACACCCAAATATTACTCACCAGTTACCCCCCCCCCTCCACTCCCCCCATTGTCCCCTCAGGTTACTAGTCACCACTCACCTTTCCCTCCTCAGACACCTCCGTACGGGCTCCCGCTGACATCCTCTTCTCTTGTACGGCCCCCCGCTGAGCTGCTTCCTCTCTCCGTACGGGCTCCGGCTGCTGCATCTTCTTCTCCTGCCGGGGCGGGAACTTTTCAAATGACACACACGCGCGCCGTACTGACGACATCAGGGCGCGCGCGCGTGTGTCACAGAGAAAGTGCCGGCAGGAAAAAGAGGACAGATTCCTGCGTTCCGCTGCTGCACTGTGCGGTGCTGCAGTATCTGTCCTCTGTTCCCTGCCGGCACGCAGCGTGTGATAAGGGCAATCTGACCACGGGCCGCCCGGAGCCTGGAGCTCCGGACAACAGGTCAGATTGCCCTCATCAGTGACCGGCCAGCAAGGACGCCCGGAGCCAGGCGGGCCGGTCACAGAGAGTAGGCGGGCCGGATGTGGCCCGTGGGCCGCCTCTTGCCCAGGTCTGGCTTGGATAGTCAGATTATGGGAGACGGGGGCTCATGGAGTACAGCTGGATGCTGTGGATGGCCCAAAGTTTGTTCAACTCAGCCATGAGCCTGTAGTGAAGGAGGCATTTTGTTCCTTGATAGTTCAGCGACCACATGTGGTGTGTAGTATGTTGGATGTTGTGGCTATGGCATTGCAGCATAAATACCCATCCGAGGCGGACTGGCCGCCTAATGAAAAACCATGGTTTACATTGAAAGATTGTGCTCGGAGATTGAAGGAGGAGGCTATGAAAAATGCTATTTCAGCAAGTACATATGACAATTCCATGCAAGTTATTGTAAGTGTTTCTATTAGAAATTGTATCATTAGAAATGCCCCTCCAGCTTATAAACATGTCATGATGGCATTAATGAGAAATCAGACTGGGAAACCAATCTCTAATACATTGGAGGCGATCCGACAGTTAGGGGGTCTGGGAGAATGGGGTCCCAAACAGAGAGATCGGCTTAATTTTGAAGAACAGTGTGACAATGTCAAAAGTAGTAAAAATGGTAGATCCCGTGTTACCAGGAGAGATATGTTTATGGCCCTGATAAAGGATGGTGTTCCCTGGGATAAAATAGACGGGATTAGTACTGACGAGATGTGGAAATTGTATCAAAAGAGAAAATTGTATCAAAGGAGAGGACTCAATAAAAAGTCAGGGGTTTCACATAATAAAAAGATTCTGAATCTCCACAGCGCAGGCGAAGCAGGACACGGGGAGAAAGAGGGCCACTGTCTCATCGTCACCAGCAAAGCCTACACCACCGGGGGTGGAGGATCTTTATGCTGAAATCAAATGTATAGTGCAGGAAATCAAAGCCCAGCAGAAGAGGCTATCATCATCTTCCACCAAGATGTCTCCATCTGAAATGGAAGATAGATGGGGGAAAGATAAGGGTAATATTGAGACCACAGAGGAGATTGCCACCAATACACAATGTACAGAGATATGTAAAGAGATAAGTATTACAAAAGCCATTCCTGCTCATAAACAATACAGAGCCATCCAAATGTTCACAAAGGAGAGACTGGAAGCCAGCAGGATCCCTGTGTTCAGTCTATTGGAAGGGCAATTATTTTTGCTATTGTTTGGTTGGTCATATATTTGCATACCCATGCTGCTAATTAATACAGCACAATATACCAATATGGTTGGGTAAATAGTGAGCTTTTTTGGCTCTCCAGTTAGGGTACCTTCACACTTAGCGATGCAGCAGCGATCCGACCAGCGATCTGACCTGGTCAGGATCGCTGCTGCATCGCTACATAGTCGCTGGTGAGCTGTCAAACAGGCAGAACTCACCAGCGACCACTGAACAGCCCCCAGCCAGCAGCGACGTGCAAGCGACGCTGCGCTTGCACGGAGCCGCCGACTGGAAGCTGCGGAGACTGGTAACTAAGGTAAACATCGGGTATGGTTACCCGATGTTTACATTAGTTACCAGCACACACTGCTTAGCTGTGTGTGCAGGGAGCAGGGAGCCGCACACACTGCTTAGCGCTGGCTCCTTGCTCTCCTAGCTACAGTACACATCGGGTTAATTAACCCGATGTGTAATGCAGCTACATGTGCAGAGAGCAGGAGCCGGCAGCACAGGCAGCGTGAGAGCTGCGGAGGCTGGTAACTAAGGTAAATATCGGGTAATCACCTTGGTTACCCGATGTTTATCTTGGTTACAGCTTACCGCAGCTGCCAGACGCCGGCTCCTGCTCCCTGCTCACTTCATTTGTCGCTCTCTCGCTGTCACACACGGCGATCTGTGTGTCACAGTGGGAGAGCGCCTTTGAAGAAAACGAACCAGGGCTGTGTGTAACGAGCAGCGATCTCGCAGCAGGGGCCAGATCGCTGCTCAGTGTCACACACAGCGAGATCGCTAATGAGGTCACTGCTGCGTCACAAAAAGCGTGACTCAGCAGCGATCTCGGCAGCGAGCTCGCTGTGTGTGAAGCACCCCTTAGATGTGAATCTTTTTGCATATGGATAATGGACTGGATAAAATTGTGTTTTGTGCATTATTTGAGCTTATATGCTAATCATGTTTGTGCTTTCTTTTTAGACTGGAGACCAGAGTTTTACATGTTATTAGAGCAATCAGGCTAAAACAATGAAACAAGTAATCATCCCATTGTGAAGAATGGGTATTGTATTTACCTAATGGTTGTTGTTTGTTTTATGTGTATGTTCAATCAGGACCACAATAGGCTTGTAAATGCCCTCTCAGTATGAAGGTCTCATAGTCTGAAGGTCAGATTTGGCCTTAAACTGAACTCAGGTAATGAGAGAAGGGATAGATCAGGATTATTAATTAAGGTAATTGTAATGAATAGTGGAGACAGTGACATGTTAATCAGTTGATGGTACTGTCTATAGCTGGTGTCACACATAACGACGACGACAACGACGTCGCTGCTACGTCACCATTTTCTGTGACGTTGCAGCGACGTCCCGTCGCTGTCGCTGTGTGTGACATTCAGCAACGACCTGGCCCCTGCTGTGAGGTCGCCGGTCGTTGCTGAATGTCCAGCTTCATTTTTTGGTCGTCACTCTCCCGCTGTGACACACACATCGCTGTGTGTGACAGCGAGAGAGCGACGAAATGAAGCGAGCAGGAGCCGGCACTGGCAGCTGCGGTAAGCTGTAACCAGCGTAAACATCGGGTAACCAAGGGAAGACCTTTCCCTGGTTACCCGATGTTTACGCTGGTTACCAGCCTCCGCCGCTCTTGCTGCCAGTGCCGGCTCCTGCACTGTGACATGTGGCTGCAGTATGCATTGGGTAATTAACCCGATGTATACTGTAGCAAGGAGAGCAGGGAGCCAGCGCTAAGCAGTGCGCGCGGCTCCCTACTCTCTGAACTGTGACATGTAGCTGCAGTACACATCGGGTTAATTAACCCGATGTGTGCTGCAGGAGAGCAAGGAGCCAGCGCTAAGCGCGGCTCCCTGCTCTCTGAACATGTAGCACAGCGACGTTATGATCGCTGCTTCTGCTGTGTTTGACAGCTAAGCAGCGATCATAACAGCGACTTACAAGGTCGCTGTTACGTCACCGAAAATGGTGATGTAACAGCGACGTCGTTGTCGCTGTCGTTTAGTGTGAACCCAGCTTATTTCTAAAATGTAGATAGTCAGAGGGAGGGCTCCTTCAGTTCTGCAGAGAAGATAAATGATTTGGATCTTCACATCCTATCAATGATTGTGCAAAAATGTGGGTAAAACAATTGAGTGACAAAAGGTATTCCAGAACCTGCTGAAGTCATTGCTCGAGGAGCAGACAATGTGCTGACAGTTATGAAACAAGACAAGTGGGAACACATCCCAACTGACAGATGAGTAATATGTGTATTGTTGTCCCTTTAGATCAAAATCTGGAAATGTTGCATCATTGGCGCCACCATGGGCATGGATCTACTTCCGTCAGAAGCCAAGCAACCTTCAGACCGAAAACAGAGACCAACCGTGGAAAATGTGGCCTTATTGAAAACCAAACAGAAGAAGACCTAGAAGAAGAAGATGTGACCCAAAACTTCACCTCCAATCTGTATTGTGCCTATATGAACTGCACTGGGGAACATTCTCTAACAGAAGAGATGATTGCCCTAAGGACTCAGAGGACTTGTCAAAGCAAAATAGGCAGATGTCAACAATTAAAAATACAGAATCAGACAGGCTATAAAGAGATTGCTATTATTTGTGGCTCTCATACAAATAAAAAATGCAAACGTATGAGGGCAGGAAATAATATGAGATTAACAATATAATGACCGTTTCATCATATACACAAAATGTAAAATTGTTAACAAAATCATAGATACAAGGATTATCTATAATAATTGTAGGAACACTCCCAGTAGCGACATATGCTGCTAAAGCACAAGGCCGATTCTCTTGTTTGGTGGTTACATTTATAAATACCACAAGTAGAGATAGATATACTAGATTTATTACATTACACAAGATAAAGGTAGATGGTGGGAATGGGTACTTTCTTAGTTACCTGATTTTTGGATATATTCGTTATATATTAGGAGTAATATTTGCTATAATTTGTGCATGCATTGCTTTGTGTTGTTGTATACAGTGTACACTTTCCTTATGTTAATCATCTGCTAAAACCATGCCCTTAGGATATGGTACCTTGTATAAATAATCTATGGCTCAAATTAGCCAAGGGTGGAATGTATTGCAAATATAAAAATGGCTATTTTTTGAGTCTATACATTATGTTAAACTATAACATATTGATTAATCAGACAGACAAAGTGTACATGGTTACAAAATCTTGTATATACTTAAGGATTTCTGTGTGTTTGTCTTGAATATACATATGAAGAAGAAAACGGCACTTCCTTCGTATATATTTTCAAAAGATGTTGGGGTGCACTTCAGGTTCCAAAGCCATACAACAAGAAGTAACAAGGCACTCCCAAAGTGTGATGAAAAAGTGTATTTATTGTGCTTGAAGAACGTTTTCGGTCCAAATTGGACCTTCCTCAGTAGCACTAAGCATAAAAATAAAATACAAAAAATAAATAACATAGATACAAACGGTGTATATAACACTGAGGGCAAACAAAATAGTTACATGTACAGTGTACATTGCAATATTCAAATTCATATTCTTTGATAGAAAAAATCTCATACATATATTCATTTCATATATGTGACAATTTATACATTATTCTGTGATAAATAAATTTCATATTGACTCAGACTTTTTTTGAAGATAAAACATGAAATGAAGAGAAAAGGAGTAAAAATGGAGAAAGAGAAGAGGAGCCAAAGGGAAGAGAAGTTGGTTTGTATAGGGTTAATGGAAAGAGGATGTGTGATAAATGTCTTTAACAGTGAATGAGTGTGGTGGCAGGGAGAGACCGATTGATAGCATATGTATATAGTCATCAGGGGTGTAGGATGTGATAATATGATTACAGAGTAGGGTAAGATAGTATGAACACAAGCGCTATGTGTGGGAAAAGGTCATATAGGAATTGTAAGTATAGTGTAAATGAAAGTGAAAGACTGGATATGAGTAGTCTGAGAGAGAGGGAAAGGATTTATTGAATAGTCTGTGAAGAGGTAAATAGCCGTCAGACAGAAAGAGCTTCATACGTATATTAATTTCACAGATGTGGCAATTTGTACATTATTCTGTGACAAACAGATTTCATAAGGCTCAGAGATTTACTGGAAAAATATGACATAAAAATGAAAAAACAAGGAGTGAGAGAAAAGAAAAGAAAAAGAGAAAAAGAAGAATCAAGAGAAAAACGGGGGAATGTTGGTTTGTACAGGGTTAATGGAGAGAGGGAGGAGGAGGTATAGTGGATGTCCATATGAGTAAATGAGAATGGTAGCAGGGAAAGATCTGTGGGTAGTATGTGTGTATTACCATCAGGGGTGTAGGATGTGATAGTGTGATTACAGAGTAAAGAGAATTGGTATGAACGTAAGCGCTGTGTGTGAGAGAATGTTATGTAAGAATTGTAAGCATTGTGTGAATGAAAGTGAATGACTGGATATGAGTATTAAGAAGGAGAGGGAAGGGATTTACAGGACAGTCTTGTAACGAGGTAAATAGCCATCAGAGGAGTATAGAGGAGGCTGAGAGGATTAAGTGAAACATGACCGGAACAACAAGTGAGGACGCCGAGGTGCTTACCAAATGTGAGGAGAGATGTGGCATGGACTGCGGGCGCGGAATCCACCGCTGCATGGGGGCTGCCATGACAGTGGCCGATGGGGCCGGGCTAAATAAGGGCGGCAATCAGTCCAGGCAGTTCTGGTGTGGGATCACGCGTGCGCAGTAGGGGCAGACAGCTCAGTGAGTTAATCACAGGACGCATGCGTGAAGTCATTGAAGGTGCAGAGGCTTGTGCCAGGAGGAGGACAATGCATGTGTCAGAAATGCACATGGAGTAGGAATAGGGGACATGGAGCATGCGTGGAACTTACAGGGCTAGTAAATTGCAAATGAAACAACTGTGCTGGATGTGCGCACAGTGTTATCTGGGGAAGATTAGATTGCGCCTGTGTTGGTGATTTATAGTGAGCAGATTATAGAAACACTGCGTGCCGGGTCTCCATACTAGCTGATATGGGTGAGGACCTGTGATGGTGGTCGTAGAAGAGCAAAATAGGAGAACAACAGGAGCCACAGGATGAGATCAGTATTTTTTCTAAAAGAAAGAGAAAAAGAGTTAGAGAATATTCATACACATTATGGTTGAACAATAAACATTAATTATGTAAAAATACAAAACAGAGATTCATGAAAAAGATCATAAAAAGGATTGAAGGTCATATTCCCTATTTAAACCTTTAGGGGCTAGGGTGCTGAGCTCATGGATCCAATAGGCTTCTCTTTTTTTGAGAGTTTTAATCACATCACCCCCTCTCCTGGGACTGTCTATATGGTCAATGACTTGGAATTTGAGCTGTGAGATGGTATGTCTGGCAGATTTGAAATGATGAGGAATGGGTAAGAGAAGATTTTCGCATCTGATGGTAGATTTGTGTTTAGATATTCGATCTCCAATGTGTTGGGTGGTTTCGCCCACGTATAAGAGACCACATGGACATTTAATAATGTAGATTACGTTCGTCGATTTACACGTATAGAAATTGTGTACAGGATATTGCCTTCCATTGTGCGGGTTGTAAAAACTGTCGCCCTTTTGGACGTTGTTACATTGAGGACAACTGAGGCAAGGAAAGGTGCCAAATTTAGGTGTACCTAGGAATCTTTGTTTGGGAGTTTTTTGGATAGGACCCACATCTGCTCTAATAAGTTTATCCTTAATATTCGGTGGTCTTTTGTAACAGGGTAAAAAAGGTGTCCTAAACTCGGGAATGTTGGGGTATCCTTGTGTCAAAATATGCCAGTTTTTACGTATGGTTTTATGGATCTTGAAGGAGAAGGGGTGAAACGTGTGCGGAAAGGGTATTCGTTTCTCTTTATTCTCACTAGTATCAATGACATGGTGTCGGCTGCTTTCTAGTAGTGATAATGGATAACCCCTATTAGAGAATTTATTCTGCATCTCTTGTAGTCTTAAATCCAACGTGTCCTTGTCAGATACTATCCTTTTAACCCTCTGGAACTGGGAAATGGGGATAGATTTTTTTACGGACATAGGGTGATGGCTGGAAAAATGTAGCAGGGTGTTTTTGTCAGTATTTTTGGTGAAAAGATCAGTGGATAAAATCCCCTCGGTGTCCTTCAGGACAGTGGTGTCCAAGAAATTGATTTTTTGTAGATCATATTGCAGGGTGAAGTGCAAACCAGGCCAAGTGGTGTTCAACTGATCAAAAAACTCGTGAAGGGCTCCAATGGGACCCTCCCAAACGCAAAAGACGTCGTCTATGTACCTTTTCCAAATCGGACAGAATTTCTGAAATAGTGGATTAGGGTAAACCACCTCGTCCTCGAATTTTGTCATGTAACTATTTGCGTAAGGGGGGGCCACATTAGAGCCCATCGCGGTACCCTGTGTCTGAAGGTAATAATTGTCACCAAAGAGAAAATAGTTTTCTTTCAAAACTAATGTCAATAAATCTACACATAAAGAAATCACAGATTGATCGAACTTATGTTGAGTAAGAAGGTCCTGGATTGCAATAATGCCAGTATCATGTGGTATACTAGTGTAGAGACTAGCTACATCCATAGTTACTAATAATGACTCTTTCTTTATCCGTCCTAATCCCTTGATGACTTGTAGGAACATACCAGTGTCGAGAAGGAAGGATTGGGTGGTCTTAATTAAAGGGGTAAGGATTTTCTCTAAGAAGATAGATAAGGGAGAGAGAATAGAATCTGATCCTGCCACTATAGGTCTGCCTGGTGGGTTATCAAGTCGTTTATGTACTTTAGGGAGTATATACAGAACCGGTGTGATGGGGTTAGATTTGGTGAGAAAATCAACCGTCTTGGAATCAATGGTACCCAGATGTAAGTGATGTAAAAGAGTATTCTCAATTTTTTTGGTCAGTGATGGTAGGGGGCTATGAGTTAGTTTTTTATATACTTGATCGTCGCTGAGTTGTCGGTCTATCTCCTTAATGTAGTCAACTTTATTCATTATAACAACCGCTCCGCCCTTATCTGCTGGTTTTATAATAAGGTCTTTGTCATTAGACAGGTCATTTAGTGCTTGGCGGTCTAATGGGGAAAGATTATTATGATAATAAAATTTACCAATACCAATATCATGTCGTAATTGTTGGAAATCAGATTTCACAAAATCAATAAAGGTTTCAACAGGTGAGGAACCAAGAGGAGGACGATATGTGCTCTTGGATTTTAAACCCAAATCGGTAACGGAAATGATAGACTGTTTAACCGGAGTGGCAGTCGAAAAAGGCTTACCATCAAAATGAGTTTTAATTCTCAGGTTTCTAAAGAACCGTTGTAGGTCCATGTCTAACTCAAAGGTATTGAGTTTAGCGGTTGGACAAAACGATAAGCCCTTTTGCAAAACTGCCAGTTGTGTGGTACTAAGAATTTTAGAGGACAGGTTTATCACTAAGGATTCTTTACCTGTGATCTGGTGGTTCTGAGGGTATCGAAACCTTCTGCACTGCCCGCCACGTCTTGTCTTTTTCTTCGTCCTGAATGACCGCCTCTTGGGCCTAAAAAAGGAACTTGGTTGCTTGTGGATGGGCCCCTGCGCTCGCTGTCTGTGCTGGAGTTGGAATGTTCTGAAAAAGACCGTCTGGATTGATAGCGGAATTTTGTTGAAGAGTAGTTGTCCTGCCATCTGTAGACCCTCCCTTGACTGTAGTCATCCGCGTCACGGATGAATTTGTTACGTTTGCGAATTTCAAGATCCTTCCTATGTTGTTCTAGGTTACTCTGAATCTTCTGTCTGAAGTTGTTGAACTCTTCCACTGTGGCACTTGCTGTCTCCAATTGTGCTTCAATGTTTCTTATACGTTCTTTGGTTTTGTTAATATCTCTTTGTAGGTAGTCAACCGTTAGTGTCATAAGGTCCAATGAACATTTGTTCAAGATCTGTTCAAATCTTTTCTTGTATTCAATATCCTCACTAAAGATAGTGGGACGTAGGGAAACCCGGAGTCCCCGGGGTATCCTCTGAGCCTTTAAGTACTCTGTAAGAGTGGCACAATGAAGTTCAAAGTTGATGAGATGACGTGATTCCTTTTCGAATTCTTTTCCTTTGGCCTCCTTTGGAGGGAGCAATAGGAAATCGCCAGAAATAGTAGTTTGCGATATGATTGTAGAAGTTTCCTCAGTGTTATAGGAAAACGTATTTGACATACTTGCTAGGAGTGCTCATTCAAAGGTACCATAGATATGAAGAAGAAAACGGCACTTCCTTCGTATATATTTTCAAAAGATGTTGGGGTGCACTTCAGGTTCCAAAGCCATACAACAAGAAGTAACAAGGCACTCCCAAAGTGTGATGAAAAAGTGTATTTATTGTGCTTGAAGAACGTTTTCGGTCCAAATTGGACCTTCCTCAGTAGCACTAAGCATAAAAATAAAATACAAAAAATAAATAACATAGATACAAACGGTGTATAGAACACTGAGGGCAAACAAAATAGTTACATGTACAGTGTACATTGCAATATTCAAATTCATATTCTTTGATAGAAAAAATCTCATACATATATTCATTTCATATATGTGACAATTTATACATTATTCTGTGATAAATAAATTTCATATTGACTCAGACTTTTTTTGAAGATAAAACATGAAATGAAGAGAAAAGGAGTAAAAATGGAGAAAGAGAAGAGGAGCCAAAGGGAAGAGAAGTTGGTTTGTATAGGGTTAATGGAAAGAGGATGTGTGATAAATGTCTTTAACAGTGAATGAGTGTGGTGGCAGGGAGAGACCGATTGATAGCATATGTATATAGTCATCAGGGGTGTAGGATGTGATAATATGATTACAGAGTAGGGTAAGATAGTATGAACACAAGCGCTATGTGTGGGAAAAGGTCATATAGGAATTGTAAGTATAGTGTAAATGAAAGTGAAAGACTGGATATGAGTAGTCTGAGAGAGAGGGAAAGGATTTATTGAATAGTCTGTGAAGAGGTAAATAGCCGTCAGACAGAAAGAGCTTCATACGTATATTAATTTCACAGATGTGGCAATTTGTACATTATTCTGTGACAAACAGATTTCATAAGGCTCAGAGATTTACTGGAAAAATATGACATAAAAATGAAAAAACAAGGAGTGAGAGAAAAGAAAAGAAAAAGAGAAAAAGAAGAATCAAGAGAAAAACGGGGGAATGTTGGTTTGTACAGGGTTAATGGAGAGAGGGAGGAGGAGGTATAGTGGATGTCCATATGAGTAAATGAGAATGGTAGCAGGGAAAGATCTGTGGGTAGTATGTGTGTATTACCATCAGGGGTGTAGGATGTGATAGTGTGATTACAGAGTAAAGAGAATTGGTATGAACGTAAGCGCTGTGTGTGAGAGAATGTTATGTAAGAATTGTAAGCATTGTGTGAATGAAAGTGAATGACTGGATATGAGTATTAAGAAGGAGAGGGAAGGGATTTACAGGACAGTCTTGTAACGAGGTAAATAGCCATCAGAGGAGTATAGAGGAGGCTGAGAGGATTAAGTGAAACATGACCGGAACAACAAGTGAGGACGCCGAGGTGCTTACCAAATGTGAGGAGAGATGTGGCATGGACTGCGGGCGCGGAATCCACCGCTGCATGGGGGCTGCCATGACAGTGGCCGATGGGGCCGGGCTAAATAAGGGCGGCAATCAGTCCAGGCAGTTCTGGTGTGGGATCACGCGTGCGCAGTAGGGGCAGACAGCTCAGTGAGTTAATCACAGGACGCATGCGTGAAGTCATTGAAGGTGCAGAGGCTTGTGCCAGGAGGAGGACAATGCATGTGTCAGAAATGCACATGGAGTAGGAATAGGGGACATGGAGCATGCGTGGAACTTAGCCCGGCCCCATCGGCCACTGTCATGGCAGCCCCCATGCAGCGGTGGATTCCGCGCCCGCAGTCCATGCCACATCTCTCCTCACATTTGGTAAGCACCTCGGCGTCCTCACTTGTTGTTCCGGTCATGTTTCACTTAATCCTCTCAGCCTCCTCTATACTCCTCTGATGGCTATTTACCTCGTTACAAGACTGTCCTGTAAATCCCTTCCCTCTCCTTCTTAATACTCATATCCAGTCATTCACTTTCATTCACACAATGCTTACAATTCTTACATAACATTCTCTCACACACAGCGCTTACGTTCATACCAATTCTCTTTACTCTGTAATCACACTATCACATCCTACACCCCTGATGGTAATACACACATACTACCCACAGATCTTTCCCTGCTACCATTCTCATTTACTCATATGGACATCCACTATACCTCCTCCTCCCTCTCTCCATTAACCCTGTACAAACCAACATTCCCCCGTTTTTCTCTTGATTCTTCTTTTTCTCTTTTTCTTTTCTTTTCTCTCACTCCTTGTTTTTTCATTTTTATGTCATATTTTTCCAGTAAATCTCTGAGCCTTATGAAATCTGTTTGTCACAGAATAATGTACAAATTGCCACATCTGTGAAATTAATATACGTATGAAGCTCTTTCTGTCTGACGGCTATTTACCTCTTCACAGACTATTCAATAAATCCTTTCCCTCTCTCTCAGACTACTCATATCCAGTCTTTCACTTTCATTTACACTATACTTACAATTCCTATATGACCTTTTCCCACACATAGCGCTTGTGTTCATACTATCTTACCCTACTCTGTAATCATATTATCACATCCTACACCCCTGATGACTATATACATATGCTATCAATCGGTCTCTCCCTGCCACCACACTCATTCACTGTTAAAGACATTTATCACACATCCTCTTTCCATTAACCCTATACAAACCAACTTCTCTTCCCTTTGGCTCCTCTTCTCTTTCTCCATTTTTACTCCTTTTCTCTTCATTTCATGTTTTATCTTCAAAAAAAGTCTGAGTCAATATGAAATTTATTTATCACAGAATAATGTATAAATTGTCACATA